>NC_073255.2:24071287-24374318 GCF_029289425.2 Pan paniscus
ATACAAAGGAGTTTCACCTCCTCAAGTATCCCTTATGGCTCTTTTATAACAGCATTTACTTCTCTCACCTGCCTTGTCCCTAACCCCTGGCAACTACTGTTCTCTTATTCATGTCTATAATTTTGTCATCTCAAGAATGTTATACAAATGGAAACATCTAATATGTAACCATTTGGGATTGGCCTTTTCTTCTTAGCATAATTATCTAAAGATTAATTAAAGATATTCATTGTATCAGTAGTTTATCTGTTTTTATTGTTGAGTAGTATTCCATGGTATTGAAGGACATATGGATAGTTTTCAGTTTTTGCCTATTATTAATAAAGCAGCTATGAACATTTGTGTACAGGTTTTTGTGTGAACACAAGTTTTTATTTCTCTGTGATAAATGTGTGGGAGTGCAATTGCTGGGTGACATGTTAGATGTCTCCTTCGATTTTTTTAGAAAGAATTTCAGACTGTTTTCCAGAGTGACTGTATCATGTTGCATTCTTACCAGCAATGTACGAGTAATATAGTTTCTTTGCTTTCTTTTAGCATTTGGTATGGGCACTATTTTGTTGTTGTTGTTGTTGTTTCAGCTGTTATCATAGGTACTCAGTGTGTTTTTAAGGTTATGTGATGAAACAAAACTCATTACAAATTCTCGCTTTGAGGATTCTTTGTCTCTGTAAGATGAAATCATTCAAATCTTCATTGAATTGTGAAGATTGAAGGAATCTTAAAAAAAGATTTTTGTACCAGAAGTTATGTAAATATCTAAAGAAGAATTTCAGTTCCTCCTATTTTCTGAGTCTTCCCTGAAAAACCAAAGACACATATAACTGCTACTGAATCAAGTAAAAAAAGATAAAATTCCGATTCCTTTAACAAACTCAGCAAATATTTATTGACTGCCTAATAGGTGACAAACACTATTCTAGTTGCTGATGCTATAGCAATACTTAAAAACAATAAAGCTTCTGCTTCAGTGCAGCTTACATTCTAGTGATTTGGGGCATTTTGTTTCAGGGAACCTAGTAAATAACACTCCCTTATCTCCAAGGTGATTTGAAAACAACTGATAGGCACTAGAAAACTGTAGATGGAAACAGATCCCTAATTGCTGACAAAACTGTTTGTAGAATATGGCTCAGGTTAGTGGAAATAATAAGCTTCATAATACTATACCTACTCATAAGCAGAATTATCTGCATGGGCACAAGAAATGCCAGAAAGGCACAGGCCACACAAAATACTGCTTATTGGAAACTGCTGGCGCATATGCTCTGTGAGGTAGGCATGTTCCAAAGATTAGATTCTGAAATGCTGGGGCACACATTCCTAGGTTCTTCATAACTTCATCCTCCAGAAAAAAAGTGGGAATAATGATTGGACCAGGAAAGAGGCCTGGATTTTAGTCTGAAGAAACCTCCCTCACAGAGAAATAGAAGGACTGAGGAATGAAAATTCTCCAATTATTGTTATCAATTATTTTACACTGAGGTTAAAAAAAAGTTGAAATGATGCTGCCACATTTAACCCTTCAATCTGTTATATGGTTATATGGCTTCTATTCTGGAATATTGTCACTATTTGTAGATGCCATAGTTTTTTCTTAAATACAAATACAAGGCCTACTTTGGAGGCTGACAAAGAGGAATATGAAGAAAATACAATAAGAGTAGCCATATGTTACAAATTATACATATATTTACTTAAATTATGTAATAGTTTTGGGGATTGGAGAAGTACAATAAATATTACTCTTATTTTCCTTCTGAGTTTGAAACCAATTTAGAGATAGACAAAAAACTTTCAAGCAGATGGATATCAAAATATGAGCTTACTGCAGACAAATGGTGTATTGCAGGATATGGCAACAATGAGATTTCTAATACTGAACATTGGAATTAGGCTTACCTGTCAAGTTACAGACAGCATTAAACAGCACTTCTTCAGATGAGAGTGCTTGTTTTGTAAAATTTGTGGCTTGGAGGAGTAAACCAGAAGGCATACTCTCTGCAGGCAGGTGTATTAGTCAGGGTTCTCTAGAGAGACAGAACTAATAGGATATGTGTATATATGAAGGGGAGTTTATTAGGAAGAATTAACTCACACAATCACAAGGTGAAGTCCCATGATAGGCCGTCTGCAAGCTGAGGGGCAAGTCCGAGTCCCAAAACCTCAATAGTAGTGAGAGGTGACAGCGTGCTGGCAGTCCTCAGAGCCCTCGCTTGCTCTCGGCACCTCCCCTGCCTGGGCTCCCACTTTGGCGGCATTTGAGGAGCCCTTCAGCCCCCCACTGCACTGTGGGAGCCCCTTTCTGGGCTGGCCAAGGCTGGAGTCGACTCCCTCAGCTTGCAGGGAGGTGTGGAGGGAGAGGCGCGAGCGGGAACCGGGGCTGCGTGTGGCGCTTGCGGGCCAGCTGGAGTTCCGCGTGGGCGTGGGCTTGGCGGGCCCCGCACTCGGAGCAGCCAGCCAGCCCTGCTGGCCCCGGGCAATGAGGGACTTAGCACCGGGGCCAGTGGCTGTGGAGGGTGTACTGGGTCCCCCAGCAGTGCCGGCCCACCGGCGCTGCGCTCGATTTCTCGCCGGGCCTTAGCTGTCTTCCCGCGGGGCAGGGCTCGGGACCTGCAGCCCGCCATACCTGAGCCTCCCACCCACTCCATGGGCTCTTTGCGGCCCGAGCCTCCCCAACGAGCACCACCCCCTGCTCCACGGCGCCCAGTCCCATCGATCACCCAAGGGCTGAGGAATGCCAGCGCACAGCACAGGACTGGCAGGCAGCTCCACCTGCAGCCCGGGTGCGGGATCCACTAGGTGAAGCCAGCTGGGCTCCTGAGTCTGGTGGGGACGTGGAGAGTCTTTATGTCTAGCTCAGGGATTGTAAACACAGCAATCAGCACCCTGTATTTAGCTCAAGGTTTGTGAGTGCACCAATCGACACTCTATCTAGCTGCTCTGGTGGGGCCTTGGAGAACCTTTATGTCTAGCTCAGGGATTGTAAATACACCAATCAGCACCCTGTGTTTAGCTCAAGATTTGTGAGTGCACCAATCGACACTCTGTATCTAGCTGCTGTGGTGGGGACGTGGAGAATCTTTATGTCTAGCTCAGGGATTGTAAATACACCAATCGGCACTCTGTATCTAGCTCAAGGTTTGTAAACACACCAATCAGCACCCTGTGTTTAGCTCAAGGTTTGTGAATGCACTAGCTGCTCTGGTGGGGCCTTGGAGAACCAGTGTGTCCAAACTCTGTATCTAACTAATCTGATGGGGACGTGGAGAACCTTTGTATCTAGCTCAGGGATTGTAAACGCACCAATCAGCGCCCTGACAAAACAGGCCACTGGGCTCTACCAATCAGCAGGATGTGGGTGGGGCCAGATAAAAGAATAAAAGCAGGCTGCCCGAGCCAGCATTGGCAACCCGCTCGGGTCCCCTTCCACAACGTGGAACCTTTGTTCTTTCGCTCTTTGCAATAAATCTTGCTACTGCTCACTTTTTGGGTGCACGCTGCTTTTATGAGCTGTAACACTCACTGCGAAGATCTGCAGCTTCACTGCTGAGCCCAGGGAGACCACGAGCCCACAGGGAGGAACGAACAACTCCAGACGCGCTGCCTTAAGAGCTGTAACACTCACCACGAAGGTCTGCAGCTTCACTCCTGAGCCAGCGAGACCACGAACCCACCAGAAGGAAGAAACTCTGAACACATCTGAACATCAGAAGGGACAGACTCCAGACGCGCCACCTTAAGAGCTGTGACACTCACCGCGAGGGTCTGCGGCTTCATTCTTGAAGTCAGTGAGACCAAGAACCCACCAGTTCCGGACACAGTAGGGAAACCGACAGTGCAGCCTTCAGTATGTGGCCAAAGATTGGAGAACCCCTAGCAAACCACTGGTGTAAGTCTAAGAGTATAAAAGCTGAAGAATTTGGAGTCTGATGTTTGAGAGCTGGAAGCATCCAGCACAGGAGAAAGATGGAGGCCAGAAGACTCAGCAAGTCAGCTATTTCCACCTTCTTTTGCCTGCTTTATTTCTAGCTGCACTGACTCAAATGTTAATCTGTTCTGGCAACACCCAGAAACACCCAGATACAACCAGAAACAATAATTTGCATCCTTCAGTCCAATCAAGTTGACACTTAATGTTAACCATCATGGCAGTGAACTTCTCAGAAGGGGGAAACCTGTAAGGGATGAGCCATGCAGATTCCATTCCTTGTTCCACATTTTGTCAATCCGATATATTTCTCTGCCTCTTTCTCTTCTCCCAGTGAAATGGAGAGAGATCAAAAATGCTCAGGGGAAATCCCTCTGCAAGGAAATTTGAAAAGTGGGGAATAAATATTTCTTTCTAACAGTGCATAACTTAAAACTCATTGCTGGGGAAACTTAGTGACTGTATGTCTTTTTATGAGTAAAATAAATAACTAAACTAGAGCATAGGATATTAAAAATAATGTTTGAGGAAATATGAAGAAAAAGGACAAGAAATGTATACCACAGGTGTGTGTGTGTGTGTGTGCTTGTGTGCGTGCACGGGTTTGTCAAAAATTATGGTAATATTGCTGAAGCCCTTTGTGGTCTGCATACATGGAAGAAAATACTGTTGTTTATGCCATTCAATCCATGTATGTATTTGATAAATTTTAAGTTTATAAAGTCTGAAATTATAACAACTTTGTGAAGTTTTCATAAACTAATTATATGTAAATTTCATAGGTGATAATTTATGAAGGATTAGTAAGATTTGTGACATGTCAAGCAGCAATGAAACGAGGAATGTTAGAAATAGTATATTTTGCCTTGTGTTTTTTCTATCACTTGTTAGAATCCAACATACACATTCCTTTCTTTCTAATCTCTGACAAGCAAGCTAGTATTAATTAATTGTATCATTATAGACTGGTGAAGTTTAGGCTTCACCAACTTTTCCAAAGGAGAAAAAAATGTCAATAGCCCTTTGTGAGACATCAAATTTTAGAGTATCTCAGTCACAAATGTGCATAAGAGTCATCCTTGAAACTTGTTGAAAATGGATAATACCAACTCCCAACCTAAAATATTCTGATTCAATTGATCTAAGCTGGGGCCATGAAATCTGCCTCACATTAGCTTATTGACGTAAGCAAATCTTGGACTACACTCTTAAAAACTGCCCTAGGGTGTGTACATACCCTAGTCTTGAAAATATTGGAGTCCACAGACGCTGTGTACACTCTCTTTTATGCTCTGTGTGATCACTCACTATTGGTCATCATTAACTATATAGTGTTTCCCTTCAAACAGCTTTAAAAGATGTGCTGTAATGTTCTGAAGCCAATTACCCACAAAGGCCTTTTTTCTCCTTGAGTTTGGGAAATTTATCAATATTGAGAAAGTAGATGGTATAGTATAGCTATTTGTTGGGGATGCAATACAAAATATTTTCAAATGCATTTTCATGCTGTGAAATCCTACTTTCTTTTGACTCTCTTCTCAATTTTCTTCTCATCAAGAGAAAAGTAGATGTTACCTTGACTAAAGGAATGTTTCTTTTTTTAAATCCATGTCAGAAAATAGTATTAAAGGAGTTAAAGAGTTTTTACTTTAAACTTATATCAACATATCTAGGTTGCTAAATACCATACATAGAACAGAACAGATAGGCAATTGGGAGAGGAAGTCAGATGCAAAAGTTCTTATATTGTGGTTAAACTTTGAAGGGGTTGTGTAAACATGTAGATATGTATGGAGATACTGAAGAATATGTATTGGCATTTGAAACATGCTCATTTAGACATGATTCAGAGAAGCTTCAGACTCTAGCAGAAACATAACTTTCTGCTGAGACTTGGCCACTCTTGGAGCAAGAGGGCAGCTAGATGTATGAACCCAAAAAAACTGCCTCCTCATTCTCCACAGCCTGTTTATCCCGTGCAAAAGATCCACACATTTTTGGGTGCTTGTGAGGTAGAAGGGGGAGCTGTAGAGGCTGATGCTAGAGAGTCAAATGTATAACACACCCAGATGGCATTATGAAGAAAGGCATTAGAAAAGAGAAATCTGAAAGACCAGGACATTCTCATGAAAGAGACCGATTTAACTAACAGCTAACTTACCAACAAGAAGAAGCTGAGGGACTAAGATTCCATTAATAGGTTTTTAAAAATTTATCTGTTAAAATTTTATCAGGTGTGAGTAAAGACAGAGAGTGATAACCTACCTTTTAATCAGTATATTCATCATGAGGTTCTATCATTTTATTCCTCCACCCTGAAATCATGTACTTTTCTAGGCATGAGGTGTGAAATTCATATGGGTTAGACTTGAGTTCTCAGTTATTTGTGAAAAGTGCCAGCGTTCAGTACCAGTGGAATGTTGGCATTTTAAGAATGCTACCACCACCACACCACGAGAGCAGTTGCCAGGAGTAAAGTGGCTTAATAAAAATACGTATTTTATCCACAGAGAGTTTCCATCAGCTTTCTACTAGTATTAATTTCAGTAGTTTCTAAAATAACACGAGATTGAGAGTAAAACAAAGTTAAATGTGTAGGAGTACTAAGATAGAAAATACATAGTTTGAGCTGAAAGACAAAGTCTCAAATTCTTTGATTCGGGCTGGTGGCTTTAGAGCTGAAGGCAGAAGAAATGGTGGTAGTATATCTTTTACAAGTATTCATTTTCTCCTATTCATTAAAAAAATGATGATGTCTAAGTTTTGGCCAAATTTTCTGTATCACCTATGCAATTTTTATTTCATTTTGAGTGAAGATACATACTTATTAAAACCAAAATCTCTTGCGTCCTTGCAATCAATTACAAAAAAAAAATAGGATACACAAACATTAGATTTACCATGAATTTACCAGAACCTATGGTGTTATTTTAAAGAGGGTTGCTCCCAGTAACACTGCCTTGTTATTACTGAATCTAGATTTGTTCCCACAAGATTAGGCCACAGGCTATACATTATTCTTCCTTTTCCCATTACGGTAGCAGCTGTCTTCAACTAATACTGTAGTGATCTTACTCATTCTACAATCACAGGCTGTTGCCAATTCATTTAGTACAAATGGTGAAAACCAAGGTGTTTGGAAAATTTTGTCTTTTATTCTCATTTCAAAGATTCATGTATTCTAGCCCTCTGAATTACTTATGTGAGAATTTTTGGAATCTTACAAAAGGGCATGGGATTTTTGTTAATATGTCTTATTCACAGACAACATCTCTGTGGTAAAAGCACTACGTACTACTACGTAGTAGTACCACATGATATGGTGGTAAGTATTTAGTAGTACCACATGATATGGTGGTAAGTATTTAGGTATCTACCTTTTAAACAGCTATGTCATGAAATATAATATTTTAACTCTTTTTACCTAAACTACCTGTTGAGTGAGGTCTGAGTATCATCAGACTGTCACACCTTATAACAATGGACCTCACACATTACTATTTGCTGAATGGATAACCTTGTTTTATATATCTTATTACATTGATCAAGTTACAGAGCGTTTCTGCTTTCATCATGTCACCACTACAGAAAGCCACTTCATACACAATCCATTGCATATGTGAAAAATGCACTTACATGATATTTTCTCTCTGTCTTTTCCTTTCTTGTCTCAGAAATATGATTCTTGTCCTTGCGATAGTTTGCTGAGAATGATGGTTTCCAGGTTCATCCATGTCCCTACAAACACGGCACATGTATAATATGTAACAAACCTGCACGTTGTGCACATGTACCCTAGAACTTAAAGTATAATAATAATTAAAAAAGCAAACAAACAACAACAAAAAACAAAACAAACAAACAAACAAAAAATGATTCTTCTTCTATTTTTCTACATATGGTGATCATGATTCCTGGGGTGAATTTTAATTTTCTTCGAGTTATCACAAATTTCACCTAAATTACACAAAATGATATAGGTGAAGATACCCCTTGGTATCAATCCCTTAGGTTGATAAAATATTATATGAGAATTACAAGGTTTGTCTTTCACAGATCTTGTTGATTGGCCTTTAGTAGGCTTTTTCTGTTGTAATAGTATGTTAACTTCCGTAAGGAAGAGATTATAATATCTTCTAGATCTCGTTTCAAATCACAATTAATGTTTTAATCAAATACTTTGTGGTAGTAGTTTGTGTTACTTATCTTAAATACACTAATGTACTTGTTCACATTGACATATATTTGTCATTATCTCTACTCATGCAGCATCAAAAACTCCTGCTTACATTTCTTTCCCCTTCTCTTGTTTGGTTTTTTTAGTATATCATTTTATTTACAAAACTTGAAGGTTTTGCTATGTATTCTCACACTATTTCAAGATAATTATAAACATGTATAAGTACCTTAATTCCTCTCACCTCAGTTATATCATCAATGAAAGAGTTGGATGGACTAGTTAATGCCTAAGATCCCATCTAATTCTGAATGTGTGTGGTTTTCTTAAAATTGGAATTGACAGTTCTCTGAAGTTATTATTTCTCCGTTTTCATGGAGGTAAATTTTTATTTATTCTAAACTTTTATCTACCCTTCTAAAAACAATTCCATATATGCAACAAAGGGGTTTCTTATCAATAGTCTTTGGGTTGGCATATTTTCTAAGAATTTTTATAAGCATATTAACAGGTTAATTTGGTATGATTTCCACTAACTAATGTTGTTTTCACATTATAGAGTATATCTAAGTTGTTTGAGTGGCAAGTCATTATAATAGATATTGTGCAATGCTTTCTATACTATAGCATAGTTGTGTCCTCTTAAGGTGTGGTGATTATGGTTGTCATCCGAGTGAAATTGTAGGGTTATACTACATCTACCTGATGAATGCCTGAAACTCAATATTCATGTCTTGTTCTTTACTATTATCTTTAGTGTCTAGGCTATTGACAGTATATTTTAGGTGTCAATGATGTTGGTTGAATTAAATAATACTTATGTTATTATTTTCTATTATACATTTTATCTGTGTGTGCAATATAGTATTCAGTACAAATACTGAGTTTTTTATTAGTAGCTATAATCTACTTTGTATTAGTAGCTGCATTCTAATTTGTATCAGTAGCTGCAGTCTTGGATAAGTTATTTCTCCCCTCTGTGATCTGGTATTTCAACTGCCAAAAAAGAAAGTTAGACTAAACCTAAGGTCTCTTTCTTATCTAAATTCATTTGTCTAGTTCAGCATTTCTGAAATATATTTTAATATAAAACTTTTCTTCTTTTTTTGCACTTTCTGATAACCTGATTTTGACACTGAAAGACAAGTCTTTGAGAAACCCACTTTGGAGAATACCGGTTCTAGTAGGAAAAAATATCAGCATGTTAGGTATGACCATGTGAACTGGTGCAAGTTTAATTCCTGGTAGTTCTTTTTGTTCCAGGACCTTTCCTCCATTTCCTCCATTCATTGCCACAGGAGAGACATAATAATGTCAAAAAACAAGACAAATAATTTTGAATTTCAGAAGTTAAAGCTTTTCAGATGAAGCACTTAGCCCTGAAAGCATCAGTGTTTCCAGCTTACACTGTGAATAGGAGAGTAGAAAGGCTGGGCATTGATGTCTTACAGTAAGTTTTTCCTGCTCTGAAGAGAAGAGTCCTGACATGGAAAGCAAAATGATTTGAGGTAGTAGTATGTTTCTGAGTAGAGTCATGCCCCCCGATTGATTGTGATCAAGACATACAGCATTTGGGGGTTTGAAAGCAGAAGGAAAGTGTGTCACTTATGGAGAGAAGCTGGGAAATTACTAAACCCTGCAACAAGCAACAGGTCCAGCAAGGGTTGTAAGTAAGAGAGTAGGTAGGGCGTTGTGTGGATTTCTAGGCATACAGTCTTGAAATGACTTCCCAATTTCCTTGTGTTGAATACGGTAAAGAGCTATGAGTTGAATTATGACCCCCTCCATTCATATGTGGAAGTCCTAACCCCCAGTACTTTGCAATGTGACTTTATTTGGATATACAGTCTTTAAAGTTGTACTCAAGTTAAAAGGAGGTCATCAAGGGTGGGCCTTAATCTAATATATCTATCACTTAATCTAAGATGATTAAAAAGAAATATGGTGACAGATGGGTACACAGAAATAATGCCAGGTGAAGAGATCAGGGAGATGAGTCTTTAAGCTGAGGAGCACCAAAAATTGTCAGGAAACCGCCAGAAGAGGAGACATGGAACCGATTTGTTCTCACAGCCCTCAGAAGAAACCAATATTTTGAATAATTATAAACTTATTAGTGAGCTTTCTAGCATTATCATTTATTATCATGCACTTATCATCATTTTGAATACTTCGTGAAACTTAATAGTGAGCTTTATATCGTTCTGATTGTACAGCTTCTCACCTCTCCCAAACCCTTTGTGTTCCTTTCACTTCAGCCACCCAAGAAGATAGAAAAGCTTTTGCCAAGTTCATTTGTCCCTTTGGCAGGCCTACCTTTGAGCTGTGCTGCAGCTGCTCCTTCCTGCTGGAAGGTACCCAGGAATACTTCCTACCCCTGATTGTTTTCTCTATTGGTTCTCTGGACACTGGCTTATTCCTCAGCATTCAGTATTTGCTTTCAGTATCCTTAGTTTTAGCCATCTAAACTAAATCCCTCTAAACATTAACCATGAAAACATTAACCCATTCCTAGTTAATCAGCCTTCTCTCTGCTTTATTGATGTTAGCATCCCCCTGAAGCTTCAGGTGAGAAGAATCTCTAAACTCAAGGGAATCCTTCTCATTTTACTAACTCTCTGACACCCTTGAGCAAGAGAAGGCCCAATCAAAATTCTAGACTTATAGTTACACCCTTTGAATTCTAAATGGCCCTCTCTGATCTCAGTGTTCTGCCTTTTGCACTTTTATTTGTACACTTTGATCACAGATCTTTCAAGGCTTGATTCCACACACTCAAAAATTTGGTCCATCACTCTTATTTTGTTTCCATGTGTTTTTCTGAGACCACATGATAGCAATTTTTATAAGGCTCTCATTAGTATTTGCGAATCCTTAGTGACTGGCAGCACACCAACTCTAGAGTGTCAAGCATTTACAGAAGTCATCCTTGGAACACTGTTAATGCAGAAGATAGACTCTTTCTGGCATGACCTTTCTCAGCCATTTTCCTCACCCCCTGAAGAAATTTGTGTATTTCTACCAACTATGAATATCTTTGACTTACCAGGAGACTAACTTTTAACCCAAGTTTTAGACTTAACTCACGTCTACTAGAACATGCCATCACTTTTGTCTTCAACCTCAATCTCTTCTTTCCTTATGTTTTCCTTTTGGTTTTATATTGTCCATTCCCTAAAAATAACTGACTAGATAAAACACAACTCACTTAACCTTAACACTCATGCATGGTATTATTTTCTCTTAATGTTTCGTGGTCTGACAGGAGTTGAGAACGCACCAAATGGTAATACTTCTGCTGCAGGAGTTCATCACTCATTTCATATTTTCAATATATGATCTGGCTTCTTTCTCCAAACCCTCCACTGAAACCAAAATCTTAAAGATGAATAGTAACTGTATACAACAACCCTCACAACATTCCTTTATTATTCCCTGTCTTCTTTTATTCCATTATAGTCACTTTAACTCCTTGTATTCTACCAGCTTTTTCTTCTTCTTTCAATTTACTACTCCTTTCTTCTGTCTGTAGGGGAGGAAAGCAAAAGAGTGAAGAGGGACCTAATAGTTATCAATGTTTTTCTATAATGTCAGGCATGGCGTTACATGCTTTTATAGATCTTATCACTTGTATTGTTCAGAATGATTTTGTGAGAAAGATATTTTCCACCCAAGAAGTTCTAGAAACTTTTTCAAAGCCACACAAACCTTGGTGGTACCCAAATCTGAACCTACATTCCATTCTTATTTCATAGTATCACATAATCTTATTGTATTAGTCTGTTTTCATGCTACTGATAAAGACATACCCAAGACTGGGTAATTTATTAAAAAGAAAAAAAAAGAGGTTGAATGGACTCACAGTTTCACATGGCTGGGAAGGCCTCACAATCATGGCGGAAGGTAACAGGCACATCTTACGTGGCGTCAGGCAAGAGAGAGAACGACAACCAAGCAAAAGGCGTTTCCCCTTATAAAATCATCAGATCTCATGAGACTTACTCACTTCCATGAGAACAGTATGAGGGAAACTGCCCCTATGATTCGATTATCTCCCACCGTGTCCCTTCCACAACACATGGGAATTATGGGAGCTACAATTCAAGATGAGATTTGGGTGGGGACACAGCCAAACAATCACTTACATATCTTCCACCACAAAAGTTCTATCCTCTGCCCTGGTTAGCTTGTGGTATTTGTCTTCATGTCTTAGGCCTATATGCACATTGATACAAAATACATATCTTAAGCCTAAGTCTCTCAGAAATCTCTGACTTATTTTCCTGCCTTTCTTCTTCCCTCCCTCCTTCCCTCCCTCCTTTCCTTCCTCTCTTTCTTTCTTTTCTTTCTTCTCTCTCTTTCTCTCTCTCTTTCTTTCTTTCTTCCTTCCTTTCTCCCTCCCTCCCTCCCTATGTCTTTCCTTCTTTTCCTTCCTCCCTCTTTTTCTTCCTTTCTTACTACTTCCCTGTCTTTCTTCTTCTTTGGCTTTAAACGTTTATTGAGTATTCCCTATATACTACTCATTATGATAGGTATTTCCCATGCATGATCTTACTCTTATAGCATACTTATTAGTGGCTCAGTTTTAAACAGAGGAAACAGAGGCTTAGAACAGTTACGTAACTTGCCAAAAGTCAAAAGCTAGCAAGTGTGGAGCTAGGCTTGGAGCCTGATTTTCCTTTGAAATCTTTGCTCATCTCGTGCTGCTGAGGGGTTACTTGCTATTTTCTGGACTAAACAGTGCTTTCCCACATTTTGCCCCTGCTTTTACTGTTCCTTCCTGTTCTTTGCATCGCATGCATTCAGTTTTCTGCATGCACATATATATTTTATTTCTGCAGTAGCATAAATATCTTGAGGTAGGAACGGCTTTTCACATACAGTAGGTGCTCTCAATAATTCTTGTTGAACTGAGATAAATTCCAACTTGGCAAGGCATTGTTTTCTTAAAGAAAAAAGATACAGCAGTCATATAATTCAAATGTAGCATTATTCGAATAACAATAAAAATTAGAATAAATTCTCAACATAATTTAGAGATTAATGGAATATGGGCTGCATCAGTATTTATTCATTTCATGACTCTGCAATTTGTTAAATCTCTTTTCCCCATTACTCAAATGATTATTCTCTCAACCACAGCACAGAAACTGCTAGAAAACCTCCCATTGCTAACATTTACAATGCATTGATTGGAGATAATTTCGAAATGGTAGTGAGCTCATTATATGTGATGGTATTTTAATGTTGTTATAATTTTTCTGGTAATTACCTCCAAATCTAATGAAAGAATTCCAAGCTTGTTGTCAAACTCCCCTAATATAATTCAGCAAGGGCCTGATCAAACATGGCCTTTTTGTATTTCCTTTTTGCTTTATCTCTGAATTCTTCAGTTTCCAGTTTTTGAGGTCAGATTTAAAGATTTACATGGAGGCAATTCCCACAGAAAGCCATGGGGGATTGAACGTGAGAGGGATTATAGCCTGGCTGTACAGGAATCGTGTTTCACCTTTCCTTTTTTTATTCTCCAGCTGCTGTTCCTTAAATACAACTTTAAAAATAACTTATATAGGGTGGTTAATACATTCCTACCCTGTGGGGACAAGCTAGGTTCTCAGTTGCCCAAGATTTTAGGCACTCTCTAGCAATTTCAGTAAAGAAGCAGACTCTTGTCTTGAGTGTTGAAAAACTGCCACAGGGTGAAGATGAGAGCAACGGAGGGTGGCCCCAGTGAATCCCCATTGTATACATGCTTTTCTAGCTGTTGCAGGAGAAGGGAGGGGCACAGAGTCTAGGTAATGAGGAGTTCACAAGGTTGTAGGGGTAGTCTAAATTTTATGGGAGAAGAGGGAAAGTTATAGTTTAAATTCAGAAAGTTCTATGTCTTTCCCAAGTAGTTTGTTTTATTATTCTTGACCACTCTTTAGTGAGCCAAACTTGCATATTTGGCAAACTGTGGGAATGCGGCCAGTAGCCTATATCCTCACTATGACTCCATATAGAATCCATGTGTGTTTAAGGTTCCCAGTTTTCTTAGGGGAGCAATCCTGGCAGAGGTATATTGGGAGGACCTGAATTTCAGTGGTCCTTTATATAAGAATTACTATCTGCTGGGCACACGGGCACAGCAGCTCTGTGTGCTGTCTTCTTTATCCTCAAACCCTAGGCAGAGATAGTGTTTAATGTGTGAAGCCACTGATTTGGCCATTTGTATGGTATAATCCACTACCCTACTATGTGAAAGAGATTTGTCTTTCATGGAAAAATCCAAACCAAAAGGTGGAAAGCATTCTTGGATATCGTCTACCTACTTCTCACCAACTCTGTGCATTTATGTCTAACAAATTTTATAGATGAGGCAATAGGCATGATATAAGAAGATGGCAGACAGATAATTTACATTTGTTATATGCCTTCTATGCGCCAGGCACTAGTAGGTGTTCAATGTTGCCTCACATCAATTAGGTTTAACTCACAGAGGATCGAACAAGGAGGTTGTATTATCCCCATTTGTTAATTAAAAATAAAGTCCAAAGAAGACCAGAAACTACAGGAAATGAATAAATTTATAGAAATGCACAACCTTCCAAGATTGAATCAGGAAAAAATTAAAAACCCTGAACAGCCAAATTTTGAGTTCCAAAATGGAATCATTAATAAAAAATTCTATCTAAAAAAATAGCCCCGGACCAGAAAGATTCTCAGACAGGTTCTACCAGACCTACAAAGTACAGCTGGTACCAGTTCTACTGAAATTATTTTTTCTAAAAAAATTAGGTAGAGAGGCTCCTCCCTAACTCATTTTATGAAGCCAAGATCTCCCTTACACTAAAATCTGGCAAAGACACAATGAAAAAAGAAAACAGCAAACCAATACCCTGATGAATATGGACATAAAAATCATCACCAAAATACTAGCAAAGTGAATCCAACAGGACATCAAAAAGTTAATTAACCATGATCAAGCTGGCTTTCCTTGTGGGTTGAAAGGTTGGTTTAACATACAAAGATCAATAAATGTGATTCACCACATAAACAATTAGAAACAAAAACTATACGATTATCTCAATAGATAGAAAAAGCTTTCAACAAAATCCAACCTCCCTGTATGATAAAAACCTTCCAAGATTGAATCAGGAAAAAATTAAAAACCTGAACAGCCAAATTTTGAGTTCCAAAATGGAATCATTAATAAAAAATTCTATCTAACAAAATAGCCCCGGACCAGAAAGATTCTCAGACAGGTTCTACCAGACCTACAAAGTAGAGCTGGTACCAGTTCTACTGAAATTATTTTTTCTAAAAAAATTAGGTAGAGAGGCTCCTTTTTCTATCTCAATAGATAGAAAAAGCTTTCAACAAAATCCAGGAATTTAGGCATTGAAGGAACATATCTCAAAATAATAACAGCATTGATATGGTTTGGCTGTGTCCCCACCCAAATCTCATCTTGCATTGTAATCCCCATAATCCCTACGTGTTATGGGAGGGACCCAGTGGAGGTAATTGAATCATGGGGGTGGTTTCCCCCATGCTGTTCTCATGATAGCGAGTGAGTTCTCAGGAGATCTGATGGCTTTATAAGTGTCTGACATTTCCCCTGCTGAAACTCATTCTCTCTCCTGCTGTCCTGTGAGGAGGTGACTTCCACCATAATTGTAAGTTTCCTGAGGCTTCTCCAGCCATGCAGAACTGTGAGTCAATTAAACCTCTTTCTTTTATAAATTACCCAGTCTTGAGTATTTCCTGATAGCAATGTGAGAATGGACTAATACAAGCATCTATGACAAAACCACAGTCAACATCATACTAAATGAGCAAAAGTTGGAAGCATTTCCCATAAGAACAGGAAGAAGATAAAAATGGCCATTCTCACCACTTGCATTCAACATAGACCTGGAATTCCTAGCTACAGCAATCAGGCAAGAGGAAGAAATAAAATAAATCCAAATAAAAAGGAAGACATCAAATTATCTCTCCTTGCTGACAATCTGATTCTGTATCTAGAAAACCCTAAAGACTCACCCAAAAGACTCCTAGAACTGATAAACAACTTCAGTAAAATTCAGGATACCAAATCAATGTTGAAAAATCAGTAGCATTCCTATACATCAATAATGTCCAAGCTGAGAGCTAAATCAAGAACACAATTCCATTTACAATGGCCACAAACAAATATAAGACATCTAGGAATACATCTAACCAAAAAGATGAATGATCTCCACAAAGATAGCTACAAAACACTGCTAAAAGAAATTATAGATGACACAAACAAATGGAAAAACATTGCATGTTTATGGACTGGAAAAACCAATATTGTTAAAATGACTGTACTGCCCAAAGCAATCTACATATTCAACATTATTCCTATCAAACTACCAATGTCATTTTTCACAGAATAAAAAAAAAGTATTCTAAACGTTTTATGGACCAAAAAAAAAAAAAAAAAAAAAAAAGCCCAAATAGCCAGAGAGATCTGGAGCAAAAAGAACAAGCCATGGGCATCACATTTCCCAACTTCAAACTGTACTGTACGGCTATAGTAACCAAAGCAACATGGTACTGGTACAAAAACAGACACATACCACTGGGATAGAAAAGAGAACCAAGAAATAACGCCTCACATCTAAAATCATCTGATCTTTAACAAAGTTGACAAAAGTAAGCAATGGGGAAAGAACTTTTTTTTTTCAGTAAATGGTGCTGGGATAACTGGCTAGCCATATGCAGAAAAATAAAACTAGACCCCTACCTTTCTTTTTCATTAATTTTATTTTATTTCAATAATTTCTGGGGGATAGATGGATTTTTGTTACATGGATAAGTTGTTTAGTGGTAATTTCTGTGATTTTGGCGCACCTGTCACCTAAGCTGTATACACTGTACCCAATGTGTAGTCTTTGATCCCTCCTTTCACAATATACAAAATTTAACTCAAGATAGATGAAAGATGTAAATATAATATGAATATCTCCAACTGTAAAAATCCTAGAAGAAAACCTAGGCAATGCCATTCTGGACATTGGTCTTGCAAGTAATTCATGACTAAGTCTTCAATAGCAATTGCAACAAAAACAAAAATTGACAAGTGGGACTTAATTAACTTGAAGAGCTTCTGCACATCAAAAGAGACTGTCAATAGAATAAGCTGACATGTACAGAATGGGAGAAAATATTTGCAAACTATGCATTCATCAAGGGTCTATTATTCAGAATTTATAGGTAACTTAAGCAACTTAACAAGCAAGAGACGAATAACCTCATGAAAAGTTGGCAAAAGTCATGAACAGACACTTCTCAGAAGAAGACATACATGTAGACAACAAATATGAAAAAATGCCCAATATCCCTAATCATTAGAGAAATTCAGATCAAAACCACAATGAGATATCAACTTCCAAATGTCAGAGTAGCTGCTCTTAGTAAAAAGTCAAATAATAACAGATGCTGGTTAGGCTGTGGAGAAAGGGGAACACTCATACACTGTTGGTAAATTAGTTCAGCTGCTGTGGAAAGCAGTTTGTAGACTTCTCAAGCAACTTAAAATGGAACTACCATTCAATGCAACAATCCCATTTCTAGGTATATATCCAAAAGGAAAACAAATCATTCAGCTAAAAAGACACATGTACTCACATGTCCATTACAGCACTAATTCACAATAGCAAAAACATGGAATCAACCCAGGTGCCCATCAGTGGTGGAGTGGATAAAGAAAATGTGGTGCTTGTGCACAATGGAACACTACACAGTCATAAAAAATGTATAAAACTCTTTCCTTTGTTGCAATATGGCTGCAGCTGGAGGCCTTTACCATAAACAAATGAGGAACAGAAAACCAAATATTGCATGCTTTTATTCACAAGTGAGAGCTGATCAATGGGTAGACTTGGATGTCAAGATAGAACAATAGACACAGGGGATTGCTAGAGAGGGGAGAGGAGGAGAAGGTTAATAGCTGAAAAACTACCTATTGGGTACTGCACTCCCTGGATGACGGTATCATTAGTATCATTTGTATCCCAAACCTCAGTATCACACAATATACCCTTGTAACAAATCTGGACATGTGCACCCTGAATGTAAAGTAAAATGTGAAATTATTTTTAAAAAAATGATAATGTTATCACTTTTTACAGCACATTGTAATATTATCAATAAAGGTGCTTTTATTTATATTACATGACTTTCATAATATTCATATGAGATGCACAAAGAAGACATTCTTATTCCAATTTTTCTGATGTAGATACTAAAGTTTAAAGATTTCAAGTAATGTTCAGGTTTATAGTTAAGAGGTCAACTAGCACTCAGATATTTCATAACTTCAGGTTGCCTAAGCCCAGTAGGTGTTGAGCATCTTAATAATTATCTACCAAATTCTTGCATTTTGAAACCATATAAGAGAGTTTTTATTTGTTAAGAACTAGTCATTGTCCATATAGAAAATACCCTAAATTCCACCACATTAGATTATCTCTATGGTCTATTTCCTTTCAGTTTTTTTTCTATACAAATGCAAATTGAATAAAACTGGGATCATACAATGTAATTAGATTTTTATCCTACCTTTTAATATACTGTTGTGTTTTTCCAGGGGCTGCAATATATATATATATATTATATATATATCTATATTATATATATAATATATATATTTTATATATAATATATATGTTATATATATAATATATATATTTTATATTTATAATGTGTATGTAATATATGTATAAATAATGTAAATAATATAGTGTTAATATTGATATTAATATGTGTATATATGTTAATATTGATATTAATATGTGTATATATGTTAATATTGATATTAATATGTGTATATATGTTAATATTGATATTCATATGTGTATATATACATATATAAATATAAATATAATAAACAGTTGACCCTTGAACAATGTGGGGGCTAGAGGTGCCACAGTTGAAAATGCACATATAACTTTTGACTCCTCAAAAACTTAACTAGTAATTGCCTACTGTTTACCAGAAGACTTACCAATAGTATAAACAGTCAATCAATGCATATTTTACATGTTATATATATCATATGCTGTATTCTTACAATAATGTCAACTAAAGGAAATAAGATATTATTAAGAAAATTATAAGGAAGATAAAATATATTTATATTCATTAAGTAGAAGTGGGTCATCCTCCTTGTCTTAAAGTTGAATAGGTTGAGGAGGGGGAGGAAGAGAAGGGATTGATTTTGCTGTCTCGGAGGTGGCAGAGGCAGAAGGAAATCCACGTATAAGTGGATCCATGCAGTTTGAACGTGTTATTCAAGGGCCAACTGTATGTGGTAAATATTATGAACATTATAAAACTGTATATAGTTTTATTATTATGTTTCTGTTATAGTTTATTTAACCATTTCCCTATCAATGTTTTCATTTTTTGTACTATAGGAAGAAATACAGCTGTTATTTAAATACTGTATACCATAATTTTTACTTTCTTTCCAATTGTTTTCTCAGACAAGATTCCTAAAAGTTAAAAGAGTGGGTATGAGAGTATGGTGGGCATTTATTATTTTTTTGTGCACAGCATGCATTTTCCTTCCTCTGGAAACAGCACCTGAATTTTTGTTTGTGATCCATCTCCATCTACTGTCCATCACTTTGATTCAGGCAGTATTATTCTCATACCCTGCTCTTTACTGAGGAGTTGAACTCATTCTCTGACTATAGTGATTGTTTCAGAGAGACACACGTGACCAAAGTTTTGCCATTAAGATATAATGAGGTATTATCTTGTGATTTTACAGAAAATCATTGAGAAGTTGAAGTCCACTTTTCAGTCAGCTTATTAAACTGGTAGAATGTAAGCCTAAAGTTTAGCTTGCCATCTTTCATCTTGAAGGAGAGCCATCTGCCTGTTGAAAACAGAAGTGACATGAAGAGAAAGAGCCATAATCACATATTGGAGCAGTGGTATCCAACACAAGCACTGCTGGAATTTTTACCTATGAGTGAGCCAACCCATCGCTTTTCTCATTAGAGCATTTTGAGTTGGGTTTTTGCACTTGGAAGCAGGGGAGCTGTTTTAGTGCATTGACTCAAAAGGGTATTAATATGTTTGAAGATCTTTACACATGTTTTAACATTAATTTCCAGACAGCACTACCAGCCATGTAGTACTTAAATCTATGCACCAATATTGACACAAGTAATATGTATTTTTATATGTGAAAATATTCCTTTACATTTCTAGAATTCTTTTCACATGCTTAGGAACCTTTTATATTTCTTCTGTGATTTGTCTGTTCATGACCTTTGTCTGCTTTGAATTCGAAGGATGCTAGTATATTTCTTCATTTTTTTAGAGATCTTTTTCCCTTAAACACGCAAATAAGTCTTATATGTATTTGTGTCATATTTGGTGCAGAAATATTTCCTGTTTGTCATTTGTTTATATACTGGAGTAATGCTTCATGTGTGATATATTAAATAGGTCGTTTCTTTTTTATTGTCACACAGTTTTTACTATCAGGATGTTCTTTATGTTCCCAAAATGAACTAAAATATTTGCCAATATTTTTATAGTCACATTATGCTTCGTTTTAAAATGTAACCTCTACTGCTTTTGGAATTTACAATTTCATTTTGGAATATTCTGCTTGCAAATCACAGGAATTCTGGAGCTGTCAAAGGTGGGGGTATTCTTATGAGAAGGACAAAGAATTTCACAGAACCCATGTTCTGGATGCAGCCACAGCTCAGGGAGATATAGGGAAACAGGGCAGGCATGCCATTCACTGGTACTCCGTGTCTCTGTATCTTTTTCTTTGGCTTGTGTTCTCAGTGTACTTCCTCAACCATCTCGCTTGTTTTCTCTACTTCCCTGTCCCAGTAGGTACCATCCAATCATCCAAAAAAAGATTAAATCTGGCTTTCGCTCCCAATCCAAATTCTTAGCAAAGTGACTCTCTTTTTCTAATTTGGATACGGTGCTAAATATCACTCTGAAACAAGGTCACGTTGGATAAATCCTGGCTGCTAGGAGCCCATTCTCTGAGGATCATATTCCATATCCCAATGAATCAAGGAAGGATAGTTACCAGAGGAGGAAAAATCTTTTGAGCTGGGGAGATGATCAATAGGTGAGTGGTCATTAGAGATGCAGACCTAACCTGATTATTTTTCAAATAGCTTTCCTCGCAAAAAGTATTGGTGCTCTATCATTTCTTTACTAATTTATAATATTTGCTTTGTCTTATGTTAAACTCATAAGTGTGTATATTGCTCCACTAAGATTTCCTAATACATTAGTCACTTTGTCAGTTATTAGAACAATTTTTATTACCATTATTATAGTAAGATAAATTTATATTTATTATTCTTCTCTTCAAATTTGTTATCTGTCCTTTCATTTATTCTTCCAGGAAAATTTTGTTAAATATGGGAATGAAATATTTTTATAATTACTATTATAATTTATTTAGAAAATAAAGTACTTTACTTATTTATCTTATAGTTGACCACTTTTCTAGTCTAGGATAATTCAAATAAATTTGTAGTTCTCTTAAATTTTGGGTACATAAATCATATAATTGTCAATAATAATAGTCATTTAATCCATTCATTTCTCATCATACCTTTTATTTCCATTTGACATCTTATAGAATTGGTCAGAATGTCCAACACACAATGAATGTGCTGGTACCTGATACCTACTGACACTTACCATGTGTCAGATGCTGTCAGAAATTAATGGAAATTATCTTATTTAATGTACTGTTTTAATTTTTCTCATTTTGCTGACAAAGAAACTGAGGCTTAGAGAAGTCCAATTACTTGATCAAAGTTGCACATCTTGCACATGGTGGAGCCAGCATGTAAACATGGGCCAGTCTGACACCAGTAACAGTATTCGTAACGATTATCTACAATATAATATATTTTAAAAAATGGAAAATGGCTGGGCTTGGTGGCTCACACTTACAGTCCTAGAACTTTGATAGGCTGAGGTGGGCAGATCACTTGAGGCCAGGAGTTAGAGACCAGCCTAGTCAACATGGTGAAACCCCATCTCTACTAAAAATACAAAAATTAGCCAGGTGTGTTGGTGCATGCTTGTAAACTCAGCTATTCAGGAGGCTGAGACATAAGAATAGCTTGAACCCAGGAGGTGGAGGATGCAGTGAGCTGAGATTGTGCCATTGCACTCCAGCCTGGCAACAGAGTGAGAATGTTTCAAAAAAAAAAAAAAGGACAAAACTAAAAAAAAAGGAGAACAAAGTTATCTTTATTTGCAGAGATACGGTTATACACTTAGAAACCTCAATAATTTTACAACAAATTATTAAATGTTTTCGCAGTTCTAAAAAGGTCACTGGTAAAGCTTTCTGTCTTTGAAAGCTTTGTGAAAATAATTAGTTGATTTTATTTGCAATCTTCTCTATGGTTAAATGTTCTATTCAAGTTATTTGTTTTTCCTTGGGCTAATGTTGATAACTGCTGTTTCCCCCTAGAAAATTGTCAATACAATCAAGAATCTCATAATTACATTGAACAAACCTTCTGAATTTTAATTTCAAGAAAGTGTTATAATATTCTGGATAGATCTACTCTTAGAATGATGTGTTTGGGTGACAGATGGAATCTCAAAAATGCTCTTAAAATAAGAGAAAAGAAAAATAGTATGCAATTGTTGAATCATATGCCAAAAAGGATTTTCCTTTTTATTCTTTGTTTAAGAAGGCTAATGTATGTAAAAATTGTTCAAAGAATGTAAACCATTAACTTTTTGGCATTTGTTCATGTTTTTACTTTACAAAATATTAAAACGTGATTTTTGAAAAATGAACAATGCCTATACTAATTGAGGCAGATTTATGTTGGTATATCATCTTCCAAATAAGTTAACATAGTAACTGTGAAATTAATAGGCTCTATAAACATATGTGCATCTAATTTTAGGATGATGGGGAATGGAAAGATTAAGAGAGAACAGGGAAGCCAAGACGGGCGGATCACGAGGTCAGGAGATCAAGACCATCCTGGCTAACCCGGTGAAACCCCGTCTCTACTAAAAATACAAAAAAATTAGCCGGGCGTGGCGGTGGGCGCCTGTAGTCCCAGCTACTCGGGAGGCTGAGGCAGGAGAATGGCGTGAACCCGGGAGGCAGAGCTTGCAGTGAGCCGAGATGGCACCATTGAACTCCAGCCTGGACAACAGAGAGAGACTCCGTCTCAAAAAAAAAAAAAAAAAAAAAAAAAAAAAAAAAAAAAAGAGAGAGAACATGCAATACAATGGGATATACCAAAAATACAATAGAGTGGACCTATGGCAGTCTAGTTTAGTAGATCTTGTGTGAAACAGACATGGAAGTAAATTTCTAGAGTGGCCTGCTAGCATCCTTCAGACATGAATCTGGCAAACATGGGCAAGCAGGATAGGCCTAGATCAATCGTATCATCAGTGTGACAGAAACAGAGTAATTACTGACCTTCTCAGTAACACAGATGTGAATTTGCAATCAGTTTTGTAGTCACTCTAGATATAGTTATTCTAGATACAACGATGTTGACTTTTGGTTTTTTGATTGAATAGGTTGTGCAGTTGAGAGTAGCACACTTGGAGTTAAGTTCAGGTCTTAACTTTAATGCTGGTTTTTTTTTATTATAAACAAATACAATATCTCCTTAAATTTTTTTTGCTTCATCTCTAAAGAAGAAATATATCTTCTCTGCAGTCAAAGAGAGAGAATACAACATCATACAAGTATATAATTTTTTAAAAAAGACTTTTTATTGAGGATCAAAATAAAAGACCCAGGAATTTTAAATGTCTTTCTCAGGGCTATGTTGGAGACAGAGATCACAACAGAACTCAAGCCATCATCCTCTACTAGTAGATCCATCCACAGATTCCACACCCCTAGTAGCATTGCCGTGCTTTCAACAAAACCTTCAGTAGCTGTATCAGTCTCACCTGGGAGACATGTTAATAATGCTACTAACTTTGTAAAATAATGCATTTCTGTTTGTTTCACAAACTGTAAATATAGTGACTAAAAAGTCTACTTATAATAGCAATAAATGAAATAATAATACATTTATGTAAGTATTACTTTTGATGCTGTATGTTAAGAAGACTTGAGGGAAATATAGAATAGATAAATAAACATGTGTGATAGGTTGTATTTTCCAAAGACAGCCACAATGATATCTCCCATCCTATATTTCGGTTACATTGTTACTTTGAGAAGTGAGTTTATGTTCTTTCATCTTGAACCTGGGTAGACTTGTAAAATTATTTTTAAACTTTAAGGAAAGTTTGCTATGAAACTCATCTGTTTCCAAAAAACTTATCCCATCATTCTCAGTAAATAAAAAGTCTGAAAATATCACCATAGCTTATAAAGCCCTCAAGAAAAGCAGCAACATAAAACTGAAAAATATAAGGCAGCACCTCAGATGCCTAATGATTCTATAAATAAAAGAGCTAAAGTCATTTATAAAAGCTATTACAATAAATGTAAGTAAAGCACACTCTATGCTACATTACCTCATTTCTGAGAAAACATTAACCATGAACTTACGTGAATATGCAAAATTAAAATACTAACTCTGAATGGTGTTGATGGATTATAGGTTAAGCACTGGAGGGATTCATGTAGGCAAAGATACTTCATTTTCACATGGGCTACTCCTGACTTTATGAAACAGCCTCCAATTTTTTACATTTCTAAAACATACCAGGGTCTGTGCCACCTGTTGCTTTATAGGATACTTAGACAGGCTGGCTTTTTCCTGAATCACATTTCCATTTAGAATTATGTGTGGCCTATGTATAACCTCACACCACAAGTTTTCTTTTAAAGTTTTATCTCATTTAATGATCACTTTTGCACTGAAGGAAGTATTTGCCAAGGTAGTTTTCTTAGTTGGATTTTTGGTTTTTCTTCATAATGCATGGTGAATTCATTAATACAACCATCACATTTGATTTGTATGCTCTAATTTGTCTACATGTTTATTTTCTGCCTCAGGAATCATTGCTTTCTTAGACCGCTCTATTTTCTTTTCTCTTTTATCAACAAGACTTGTTCTTGGCATTCTTTGGTATTTGCAACAGAGACAATGCTTTATTCATTGACAAGATTTATTAAAAATCTCAAGGGAAAAAGATAAAACTTTGAAATCAGTGCACTGAAGACATATATATATATACATACATATATATACACATACATATATGTATGTGTGTGTGTATATATATATATATACTGTGGGTGAGCATTGAAGCTCACTCTACCACCTCAGCCTCTAAGCCCATAAAATTTAAATATTTTGCTCAGAAAAATATATTGTAGTTTCAGAGACTTGTAGGAATGGTTAAAGTTTTCTTTTGAGTTTAAATTGGAAATGTCAATTGTTGCTCAAATGCAATGGACCTACTATAATTTTAGTCAAGGCTCATACATCAAGGGATTTGACAATCACTGGGACTGGCAAGTAATTCTCTTGGAGCCATTGTCAATAGTCAATATCTAAGTTCTGTCCTAATTGAGAAGTTGTTTCTCTTTGCTGTCATTTTAAGAGGAAGAAAATGTTTGTGCCCTCTAATTTAATTCAAAACCTTGGAAGACACATTCTGACCACTTTCAAAAATCTGGTTTTGGAAGTAAAAAATGAAAGAATGTTAAATTTCACACTGTGCTAATTATAGGTGCAACTTTGTAATTTCTCCTCTTAGATTTGACAAATGTTACCTAGTGCTTTCATAATGACATAATAGTTCTTTGTAGTACAGAATCAAAATGTTATTACTGCATATTACCCAACCACTGAACATGTCATTCTTTGCCAGCGAATCTTTTCTTAGTACATGTGTTTCAAAAGCACTTACCCTGTAAATGAAAGATTAAGGCTTAGCTGAGCTAGATTGAGCTACGGGGATTTAACCCAAAGAACAATCATTGTGAGTCTACCTCCGGTCACTTTTTTTTTCAATTTTTTAGATGACTCGGTGGATTTATTTCAATTTTCTGAACAAAGAAAAGCATCTATGCTTGCTTAAAAAAATAAAATGAAAATAAACAAAATGTGATGAAATAAGCATTCCGTTTTGAATACGATACCAAGAGTAACTTTCATTTTATATTCTGTTGCACAAAACTAAAAATTCTATTGTTGTCTCTGAAACTGCATTGGAGATTGACAGAGAAGTCCCAGAGAGATGAATAGTTTTATTTGTAAATAAACTTGTCTTCACAAAAACAGCTCCTTCAAGCTATGAATTTTTTTCATAGCATATAACCTCTCTTACTCCTAAACTGTGAGATGAATAGAAAATTATTTTAACCCTTATCTATAAATAACCAAGAACAGAGAGACCCAACATAGGCAGAGATGTTGCATTTGCCCTTCAAGTCCTGCCATAAATAAAATAACAAACATAAAACCTTTGAAGAGTGCTCATGCTCAGTAGGCATGGAATTTCAAAAATGCAATCCTACATGGGGGAATTCTTTTTAAAAAGTGTCATAATTTCTAATTCTGCTTACATTTTAGGAAGATAAAATTATTGAAAATATCTTTAGAACTTTAAAATCTCAATTTCCACTAGAAAAGGAAAATAGAGTTGAATTTAAGAACACTTTTTGCTCTAAAAATCCCACTGTTATGTAGCAATTTGATTACATATTAAGACGTATGATTAAAATATACAATGAAAACAAAGTTTCAAATACACTTATTTTCCCAGAAGACTTTATTTGAAATTTTACTGTGCATTGACAAGATCTTTACATAGAAATAATATAATTAAATTTTAAGATGTTTTTTGAACATTCAATAACACACTCACAAATAATATAGACTTTCTTTTTTCTTTATGATAGAATAATGGGGCCAGATTTATTTTAAAACATTAAAAACAACTAGAAAACCAGACAAAACATGAAACATCAGTTTTTAGACATTGGCCAAAAAGAAGCATAGAACATTGATCCCTGAGAGAAGGAAAACAATGGAGATGAGTCCTACAGCTGTCCCAATTCGTGGCCTGGAGCATCCAGGAGGAGACATAAGAAAGAGAGAAGTCTGAATGATATTCAAAGAGCTTGTGAAGCTGAGGAGATAGAAATTGAGGAGGCCAAGGCACCTAGGATTTTTAGAACAAAATGCTAGATATGAGGGAACAGCACTGATGCAGGGTTCCAAATATTTGCAGGGATCCCTTTGAGGTTCTAGCTCAGTATCGCTGTGCACACACATGTGAGGTAAGTACATGACACCAAAGAGATGAACCAACAGAAATAAATAGGCAAGGTAATCTCTGTAGCTCACACAGGGCCAGTAATAATCCATATGGCCCCCAGGCAAAGTGCAACTATCTAGTATACAAGACTTTGGGTAGAATCTGCTGAAGAGTATTGTCTCAGTGGTGAAACAAAATTATCTTCAATTAAAAGAATTTCTGGATCTGAGCTTAAAAAATGATTAAAAGGAAGCTTCAAAGGTTAAAATTGATCTATTTAAGTTATCTGCATCTTTGTGCAAATAAACTGAGAAATAGAATTCATGAGAACTAAAAAAAATTGTAAATAGAAGTAGACCAAGAAATGAGCTCAATTACATTATTAGCAAATAAGGATGTAAAAACTGTTTTTATAAATGCACTCCATATGTTCAAGAAGATAAAGAAAAAATGAACATTATTGGCATAGAAAAGAGATATAGAAAGACCCAAGTGAATTTCTAGAGATGAAAAGTATAATATTTGAAATGAGAAATACACTGTATTTGATTAATAACAGATTAAACTTTGCAGAAAAGTTCATTGAAATTGAAGGAACAGCAATGAATACTATCCATGATGAACAGTAAAAAAGAAGCCTAAAAAAGTTAAAAATTTGCTTGTGCGACCATACTAAGTGTTCTAACACATGTGTAATAAGAACCCTGAAAAAAATGTGGAGGAACAGAAATGATAATGGAAGAATTAATGACCATAATTTTTTCAAATTTGTTGACAACTGTATAAACATAGATCCACAAAGCTCAATAAACACCAAGAAGTAAAAATGTGAAGAAAACGACACGAAGCCATATGATAGTAAAATATCAAAAAAACAGCTATAAAGAGAAAAACTTAGATAGGTAGAGATAAAAGGGTATTACATACAAAAAATAAATTTAAAAATAACAGCAGATTTGTCATCATGAATTAGGGAAGTAAGAAGACAGTGGAGAAACATGTTTAAAGTAATGAAGGTAAAAAAAAGTGCAATTTTCACCCTAGAATTGTATATGCAGCAAAACTGTCTCCCTAAAATTAAAAAAAATAAGGACTTTTTCAGATAAACACACACAAAACTCATCAGCAAACCTATACTATAAAAAGTTTTAATATGCTAAATATTAAATTCAGGTAAAATATGACAATGGATGAAAAATTCATAACTTCATAAGGGACTGAAGAACACCGGAAATAATAAATATTCATTAAATATAAAATTTAAGTATAAAATACAAAATATTTCTCCTACTTTTAAAAAACTATAAATATAACTGATGACTTAAAGCATAACTAATAACAATGTATTTTGAAAATTATAAAATATGTAGCAGTGAAATACATGACAAAAATAGCATGAAGGATGGGAGGAATTCTTTCAATATATGTAAGGTGGTATAATATAATTTAAAGGTAGACTGTGATAAGTTAAATAAGCAACCAATAAGAAAGCAAATTAAGTGTTTAGGTGATAAGCAGATAATATTAATGATGTGGAATTCCACATTAAAGAATTTCAGTTAATTGCAAAAAGAACAGAAAAAAGGGAAACAAAAGCAACAATTGGGATAAATGAAAAATCAATTGTAAGATCCTAATCATTTCCGAAACTACACTAAATGCTAATGTTCTAATAACTCCATTTGAAAGATGAAGACTGCCAAATTGAATAAAAAAGCAAGAAAAACTGTATGCATTTCTTAGAGAACCACTTTTCAAGATACTGGTCAAAGTTAGTGGCATTAGCTCAAATATGTAATTTTATCTTTTGGTGTCCTCATTCTCTTACCAATTTAATTAGCTAAACTATTCCTTAATTACTAATTGGCTTATTCTTATTTTTCCTCTCAAAAGGGTGTGAACCCAATGTCTAAATAATATTGAGATACATACTATAAAAATTAATGCTCTTATATTATTCCAGAAGTAATAACAGAAAAAGAGACAGTAAAAATACAGGGTGGTCACAGGAGAATAGAAAATTTCAGGCAACTGTTTTACATGACTAGCAAAAGAAAACTGTTGAAATAGCTGAAGAAGCCACAGGCTGATAAGAATCTGAATAACCAGAATGGAGAACAAACTGGCTGAGACTAACTGGACCCAACATGTTACTGGATTTGACCTAGGTTTCACCTAGTACTTCATTATATGCTCATTAACATACCAAATAACACACCTGGCTGGGCGCGGTGGCTCATGCCTGTAATCCCAGCCCTTTGGGAGGCTGAGGCAGGTGGATCACTTGAGGTCAGGAGTTTGAGACCAGTCTGGCCAACATGGTGAAACCCCATCTCTACTAAAACTACAAAAATTAGCTTGGTGTGGTGGCGCATCCCTGTAATCCCAGCTACTTGGGAGACTGAGGTAGGAGAATCACTTGAACCTGGGAGATGAATTTTGCAGTGAGCCATGGTCACACCGCTGCACTCCAGCCTGGATGACAGAGCAAAACTCTGTCTCAAAAACTTAAACTAAAATGAAATGACATACCCACCAGCAAAATGACAGTTCCAGAAACACCAACATTTGGTGTAAAAATGGGTGGCACCACAGTTCCCAGGAGTCTACATGAATATTCTACCCTTTGGTTAAAAAAACTCATAAAGGTAGAAGCTCCAAACTCCATTTTAGGACTTTCTCTTGAGTATGCCCAGTCTTCCCTTTCCTGAGTAAGGTATACTTCTTACTTTGCAATAAATCTCCATACTTTCACTATTTTCTGACTCATCCTTGAATTCTTTCTTGCAATGGTGTCAAGAGCCGGGATACCGGCTAAGGTAAAGGTTCTGTTGGTGTTTGAAGACCTCCTCCAGCCTGCTGGCATTCAAACACTTTGTTTTTACACAGGTCTCAGAGATCCTTGGTCACACTGCAAGAGGTGGGCTCCCATTGTCTCCGGCAGCTCCACCCCTGTGGCTTTGCAGGGTACAGCCCCCCTCCAAGCTGCTTTCATGGGCTGGCATTGAGTATCTGCAGCTTTTCTAGGTGCATAGTTCAAGCTGTCAGTGGATCTACCATTAAGGTGTCTGGAGAATGGTGGCTCTCTTTTCACAGCTCCACTAGGAAGTGCCCCAGTGGGGACTCTGCTGGGGGGGCTCCAACCCCACATTTCCCTTCCATACTGACCTAACAGAAGTTCTCCATGAGGCCCCTGCTCCTGCAGAAAACTTCGGCTTGAACAAGCAGGCATTTTCATACATCCTCTGAAATCTAGGTGGAGGTTCTCAAACCTCAATTCTTGACTTCCATCCACCTGCAGGCTCAACACCACATGGAAGCTGTCAAGGCATGGGGCTTGCACCCTCTGAAGCCATGGCCAGAGCTATACCTTGGCCCCTTTTAGCCATTGATGGAGCAGCTGGGATGCAGGGCACCAAGTCCCTAGGCTGCACACAGCAGGAGGGCCCTGGGCCCTTGCCAGTGAACCATTTTCCCTCCTAGGCTTCCAGGCCTGTGATGGGTGGGGCTGCTGCAAAGGTCTCTGACATGCCCTGGGGACATTTTCCTCATTGTCTTGGCAATTAACATTTGGCTTCTCATTACTTATGCAAATTTATGCAGGCAGCTTGAATTCCTCAGAAAATGGGTTTTTCTTTTCTACGCATTATCAAGCTGCAAATTTTCTGAACCTTTATGTTCTTTATGCTGTCAAATTTTGCATTTACTTTAGCTGTTATATAACATTGCATTGTATGAAGAAACCAAATATTTAATATTTTCTTGTATTGACAGACATTTTTAAACAGCTTTTTTGAGGTATAACTGATATACAATGGACTAAACATATTTAATGTCTACAAGTTGATGAATTTGGGCATATACAAATACCATTATACATTTTATTGTAAGAGTACTTAACATGAAATCTACCCTCTTACAAAATTCTGTAGTGTATACTAACATATTGTTAACTATAAGCAGTATGTTATACAGCAGATCTTTAGAACTTAGTCATCTAGCATAAATGAAACTTTTATACCTATTAAACAACTCTCCATGCCCATCTGCCAGCCCTCATAAACTGTTATTGTATTTTCTGCTTCTAAGAGTTTGGCTATTATAGATACCTCACACAGGAGGAATAATATAGTATATTTCCTTCTGTGACGTGCTTATTTCACTTAGAGTTCCAAATTTCAGGTTCACCCATGTTGTTGCAAAAGGCAGGATTTGCTTCTTCTCTAAGTTTATATAATATTCCATGGTATGTATTAATATATAGCACTTTTTTAATCCATTCATTGGTCTATGAATTCTTGGGTTGCTTCTGTGTCTTGGCTATTGTGATTAATGCTGCCATGACAATGAGAATGTAGGTATCTCTTCAATATCCTCTTTTCAATTCTTTTAAATATATATGTAGAAATGAGGTTGCTGGATCATCTAGTAGTTCTATTTTCAACTTTTTGAGCAATCACCACACTGTTTTTCATAGGTACAGAACTATTTTACATTCTTACGAAAAGTGTAGAAGGGTTCCAATAAATACACATTCTTGCCAACATTTGTTTTCATTTTTTAATAATACCCATCTTAACAGATATGAGGTGATATCTCATTATAATTTCAATTTGCATTTTTCTGATAATTAATGAGTTGAGCATGTTTTATACACCTTTAGGACATTTGTTTGTCTTCTTTGAAGAAATGTATATTCAAATACTTGGCCCATTTTTAATTGGGTTTTTTATTTTAATTTTTTTGCTATTGAATTATAGGAGTTTCTTACATATTTTGAAAATTAACCTTTTATCAGGTATATGGTTTGAAAGTATTTTCTTTTCCATTGAGTAGGTTGCCTTTTTTTAGTTGATTCCTTTGCTGGGCAGAACATTTTTAGTTTGATGTAGTTTCACTTCTCTATTTTTGCTTTTGCTGCCTGTGCTTTTGGTGTTACATCCAAGAAGTCATTGCAAAAATCAGTGTCCACCTCTTCACTGTGTTTTTTTTCTAGGAGTTTTACAGTTTCAGGTCTTACATTTAATTCTTTAATCTATTTTGAGTTTTTCTATGTATAAGGTAAATTAGGGATTCAATTTTATTTACTTTGCTGTCAGTTTTCTTTTGGATATCCAGTTTTTCCAGCATAATTTATTGATGAGATTATCTTTTTCCCATCTGTATTCGTGAAATCCTTGTCAAAGACAAATATGTGTGGATTTATTATTTTAGCTCTTTATTCTGTTCTATTGGTGTATATGTTTGTCTTTATGCTGGACCCATACTTCAGGTTTTACTGAATAATTGTGGCATAATTGAAATTAAGGAATTTGATATCTTCAGCTTTGTTCTGGCTCAAAATCTCTTTAGCTATCTGGATTTTTTAGTTTGTGGTTATACACAAATTTTAGGACTTTTTATGTTTCTGTAAAAAACCACTCAAAATCTTGCCACTGAGATTTTGGCGAGATAAGAATGAATCTGTAGATTCCTTTGGATAATGTGGACCATTTAATAATATTAAGTCTTCCAATCCATGAACATGGGATGTCTTTCCATTTATTTACATCCACTTTAATTTCATTTGTTACAAATTTCGTTTTTTTCAGTGTACAAATCTTTTACCTCCTTGATTAATCTTGAGTCTATTATTTTTCTGATGCAATTGTAAATGTAGTTGTTTTAATAATTTTCTTTTTGAATGGCTTGTTTTCAGTCTATATAAGCACAACTGAATTTTGTATGTTGATTATGCGTTCTACAAGTTTGCTGAATTTATTTATTAGATCTAATACTATGTGTGTGTGGGGGTATGGTCTTTAAAGTTTCCTACACATAGGATCATGTCCTCAGGGATACTTTTGCTTTTTATTTCTGATTTAGATTCTTTTATTTCTTTTCTTTGTCTAATTGTTTTGCTAAGACTTCCAGTATAATGCAGAATAGAAGTGGCAAGAGTAAGAATCCTAGTCTTCCTCCTGATATTAGAGGTAAAGCTTTCAATTTTTCATAGTTGAGTGCATTATCTTTCTCTTATCCTGGAGAATATATTTCAAAACCCCCAGTAGATGTAAGAAACAATAGATAGTACTAAGTCTCATGTATACTATGTATTTTTCTATAAATATATAACTATGATAAAGTTTAATTTCTAAACTAGACGCAGTACTCTTATGTTTTGGGACCTTATTAAGTAAAATAAGGGTTACCTGAACACCAACACTGTAATACCATAACAGTCAATTGGATAACTGATACAGCTACTAAGTGACTAATGGGTGGTTAGTATATGTTCAATAAGGATGTGCTGGAAAAACGGATGGTTCACATCCTGGCTGGGATGGAACAGGACAGCAAGATATTTCATCATACTAAGAATGGCACACAATTGGAAACTTATTCATTATTTATTTCTGGAATTTTCCATTTAATATTTTGGACTGTGGTTGGCCACACTCTACTGAAATTTTCTACTGAAACTGTAGGAAGTAAAACTGCAAATAAGGGGTGACTAATGTATGATGTTAGCTGTGGGTTTGTCATATAGGGACTTCATTATGTTAAGGTACATCCTTCTTCACATAGTTTGTTGAACATTTTTATCATGTTGGTGTAATTGTTTATGGTAGTCTCTTATGATATTTTGTATTTATGTGGCATCACTTGTAGTGTCTCCTTCTATTCTGATTTTATTTGGATCTTGTTTATTAATTTATTTATAAATTCAATTCTAATTTTATTTGGATCCTGTTTATTAATTTATTTATTAATTTGGATCTTGTTTCCTTTTTCTTAGTTATTCCAGCTAAAGCTTTGTCAATTTTGTTTATCTTTTGAATAAACAATTTTGGTTTAGTTGATTTTTTTTCTATTGTTTTCCTAGCGTCCATTTTATTTATTCCTTCTCTAATCATCATCATTTCCTTTCTTCTACTAACTTTGGACATAGTCTGTTCTTTCTTTAGTCCCTTGAAGTTAATGTTAGAATGCTTATTTGAGAATGCTCTTCATTTTTAATGTAAGTATTTATAATTATAAACTTCCTTCTTAGTACTGCTGTTGCTGCATCTTATAAGTTTTGGTATACTGTGTTTTTATTTGCATTTGTCCCACGATATTTTCTGATTTCCCTTTGTTTCATCTTTGGTCCACTGGTTGTTTAGGAGTGTGTTGTTTAATTTCCAAATATTTGTAAATTTTCTGATTTTCCTTTTATTATTTTTAGTTTCATACACTTGTGGTTAGAAGAGACATTTGATGTGATTTCAATCTTTGTAAATATTTTAATATTTGTTTTATGGCCTAATATGTGATCATTTCTCATGTGATCATTTCTGGAGAAAGTTTTATGTGCAGTTGAAAAGAATGTATATGTTGCTGTTGCTGGGTGGAATGTTTTGTATGTATCTGATAGGCGTATTTAGTCTACAGTTTGTTTCAAGTCATGTGTTTCCTTACTGATTTTCTGTTTGGATATTTTATTCCTTGTTGAAAGTGGGGTTTTGAAGTCCCCTACTAATATTATATTGCTTTCTATTATTCCCTTCAGTTCTATTAATATTTGCTTTATATACTTAGGTGTTCTGATGTTGGTTGCATACATATTTATAATTGCTATATCTTCCTGATGAATTTATTATCATATGATGTCCCTCTTTAACCCTCATGACAGTTTTTTATTTAATGTCTATTTTTCTAAAATAAATATAGCCATTTCTACCCTTTAGTTTATCATTTTCATGGAATATATTTTTTCTTCACTTTGCTTTCAGAATATAGCTGAATTTTGTTTATTCATTCAGCCACTCTATGTCTTTTGATTGAGGAGGTTAATGTTTACTCCTGTTTACATTTTACATTTAAAGTCATTATTGATGGGGAAGAACCCACCTTTGCCATTTTGTTCTTTTTTTTTTTGGCTGTTTCATAGTTACTTTGGTCCTTTTTTCCTCTCTTGCTGTTTTTCTTTTGTTGATTTTTTTCATAGTGATGTTCTTTTATTTCTTTCTCTTTTTCTTTTATGTAGCTTCTCATATATTTTTTGTGGTTAACATTCAGCTTACATAAAACATAACATTCTGTTTTAAGCTGATAGCAACTTACCTTTTATTACATACAGTAACTCCGCATATTTACTTTCTATCCCCTCATACATTATATTATTGGCATCACAATTTACATCTTTTTATGCTGTGAATCCATTAACAAATCTTCTAGCTGTATTTTTAAATATTTTTCTTGTTTTAACTAAAATTAAAAGTGATTTACCCACTATTCTTACATTATTATAGTAGTCTATATTTGTTTACACATTTTCATTTACCTGTTAGTTTTATATGTTTGTATATTTTCATGTTGCTGTTTAACAGCTTTCATTTTAATATGAGGAACTGTCTTAAGCATTTCTTATAAAGCAGGTTGAGTGCTGTTGTACTTCTTCAGCTTTTGTTTGTGTGGAAAAGTCTTTATCTCACATTTTCAAAGCTAAGTTTTGCTGGGTATGATATTCTTGGTTAAAAGTTTTTTTTTTTTATTTCAGCACTTTGAATATATCATTGTATTCCTTCTGACTTGCAAGGTTTCTGCTGAGAAATCTGCTTATAGTCTTATGGAAGCTCCCTGGCATGTCATGAGTTGTTTTTCTCTTGCTGCTTTTAAATTATGTGTTTTTATGTAGACTTCTGAGGGTTCATTCTATGTTGGATCCCTTGGACATCATCAATTTGTATGTTCATTTTCTTTCTTGGATTTGAAAATTTTCCAGCTGTTATATCTTTAAATAAGCAGTCTTGCTCTTTATTCTCCCCTTTCCTGTAATTCTCATGATGTGTATATTGGGATACTTGATTATTTATCATAAGTCTCATATGTATTGTTCACTTTTTCATTATTATTATTATTATTATTATTATTATTTGCTTTTCCTACTAGGTAATTTCAAATGATCTGTCTTCGAGTTTATTAATTTTTTTTCTCTGACGGATCTTGTCTACTTGCAAAGTTTTCTATTAAAATTTCCAATTTAATTGTTGTGTTCTTCAGCTCCAGAATATCTGTTTGGTTCTATCTCTTTGCTGAAATTCTATTTTTATTCATTTATTGTTTTCTGGACTATCTGTTTAGTTGTCTGTGTTCTCTTGTAGCTCACTGAGTTTCTTTCAGATTATAATTTCAAATATTTTGTCAGGCGTTTCATAGATCTCAATTTATTAAGGGTTGGTTACTAGTGATTTATTTATTTTTGGTATTGTCCTTTTTCCCAGATTCTTCATGTTCCTTGTAGCTTTGCATTGATGTCTGTGCATTTGAAGATGTAGCCACCTCTTCCAGTCTTTACGGAATGGTATAGGCAGAGAAAGACCTTCACCAACCAGCCTGAGCAGAGAGAGATTCCAAGAGCCTCTCAAACATCTTCTATGGAAGTGCATGCTCAACTTCTTTCTCTCCCTCTTGGGGGAGGATTTTAAGGGTGTATAACCTCTCTTTATCTCATAGGACTGTAGTGGTCTCTACAGTTCATCCTTTTTTTCCCCGTAGAGCAGAACAGCAAAAGGATTGGACATAAGATGCACACTCTACTTCTCTTCCTCTTTCCTGGGGAAGAAGTTTCAAGATTTTTCTCTTTCTATGTAAGGTTACAACCTTACATAGCTGTGTGGACCATGGTAAACCTTCTGCCCCTTTCTCTAAGGTAGTGCACTGAAATGCTGAAGCATTTGTGGCAAATTCGATTCCTTTCCCTTCCTCTGAAAGAAAAAGTTCTGGGTTTTATGCTTTCTCCCTATCCTGCAGAACTGTGCTGTATGCTGAGAATTACCCATCTGTTTTACCTAGAGCAATGTGGCCGAATGCCAGAATGTTGGGTGCTAACTTCACTTTCTTCCTCTTTCCAAAAGGATAGATCTCAGAATTGTATACTCTTCTCAGTTATGCTGAGTTGTGCAGGCTGCTGAGAGCCTCTGACCTTATTCTTTTTTCCTAGCTGCTTCCAAGTGTTCTAACTGTGCCAGTTGCCAGAGTACTCTGAGTAAGGTAAGACAGAAATAGGTCTTTGGGCAGTGCCCCCCAAAGACTGGGGATGTTGAATGCATACTTCACTCACTCTTTTTCCTGAAGGAGAAATTGTCGGCCAAGTGGATCTCTCTCAGCACTGAGCTGTGCTGGCTTGAGGAGAGGTTGGCACCGGTAAAGTGAAACTACTCTTTTTACTCATTTCAAAAAGATTTTTCTTGGTTTTGTGCTTGTCTGAGTTGTGTCAACTTCTTAATTGGATTCTGGAGCTCTCATAAAGATATTTGGCCCAGTTATTGTTATTTTATCAGTGTTTTTATCCAGAGGCTAAGGATGGGGACTTACTGTCCCACCATCTTGTTGACATTACTCTTCTTATACTGGTGGACTTTTAACTTTTAAAAGTCTTTGATATTATTAGCAATCTGATAATAAGCCTTGTATATATCTCCTTGTGTAAGAAGTTTCCCTAAGTTCTTTAATACTATAAATAGTTGGACTTGGAATATTACTAGATGAAAAATTACTCTTCAGAAGAGATGCTTCAATTTTATTCCTACCAGCAGCCTATAAGAATGTTTCTTCACACCCTAAAAATGTTTGGTATTGCCATATTTAAAAGTTTTTGTCAATTCACTGGACATACAAGGGTGTATCATTGTAGATTTAATCTGCATATCTCTGATTACTGATATATCAAAGATCCTTTACAGAAATATTTTTCTTATTGATTTGTGAGATTTCTTTATGAAATTTCAGTAATCATTTGCATGTTAGAGCTTGACAATCTACTCTCAGTTTCTTGCTTGTGTTAAAAATAAGTTTGTGATATATTGAAGAGTTTCATTTTATTGAGTCAAATAGAGAAAATAAAATGATTATTAAAACATATGGAGTTCGAATCAAGTCCTGGCTACATGTAAGTCCTAAATCCTTATGTAGCTTTATTTACCTCTCTGGGCCTTATTTGGAAAATGGTGATAATAATACTTATATGGCTATCATAAATATATCTTCTTTTTTAAAAAAGATTTAATGCTCTATTTTTAATATTTCGATTTGTATTTAAATCAACTGGAGTTTATTTTGTGGAAGATACGTGGAAAGCATCTAACTATTTTCCCTATGGCTAGCCAATTTTCTGATCTTTATTTGTTGAATATAGACACTTTTCTTTGTTGATTTATAATGCTATTAATATCTCTGTGATATAATAAGTTCTTATGTTTGAATAAGTACCTTTCTGAATTCTCTGTTCTGATCAATTTTCTTAAAACATGAATTATTACCAGGCCTTTTCATTGATGATAGTGCCCCTTTATCTACAGGGGACAAATTCCAAGACTCCCAGTGGATGCTTTAAGCCGTGTATACTAATTACCGAACCCTATATCTACTATATACACTATGGTTTTTCCTGTACATATATACATATGTATGATAAAGTTCAATTTATAAATTATGTACAGTAAGAGATGAACAGTAACTAATAACAAAATAGAACAATTATAACAAGATACTGTAATAAAAGTTATGTGAATGTGATCTCTTTCTCTCTCTCTCTCTCTGTTTCAAAACACTGTACTGTACTACACCTAGCCTTTGTGATGTAGTATTGGGCTATGATTGACCTTCTGATGACATGTCAGAAGAAGGTTCATCTGCTTCATGCGATCTTGGATCTTAGAGCCTTGAAAATGTAGATGATTAGGTGTCAGAGACAAACAATGTTTATTGCTAACAGACAAGTAACAAATACAGCATAGAAACACTGGTGAAAGGAATTATTCATGGCCCCAGGTGGGACAGAGTGGGGCAGTGTAAGATGTCATCATGCTACTCAGAATGGCATGCAATTTAAAATGTATGAATGTTTATTTTTGAAATTTCCGTTTAGTATTTGTAGACCATGGTTGACCATGGGTAACTAAAACCATAGAAAGTGAACCTACACATAAGGAGGGACAACTATACGTTAGCCTTATAACAAGGTTTAATAACCTTATAAAGGTAAAGCAAATAACTCCTTTTACTTTTTCTTCATGCTTTTTTTTTTTTCCTGTCATGGTTCCATATACATTTAAATATAAGCTTATTAGGTTGCATATCACCTCCCACACCCTTTTGTTATTACAATTGAAATTCATCCTATTTGAGGATTAATTTAAGGAAAATTGAGGTCTTTTATATACAAAATTTCTCCACAATGGACATGGTGTAATACTGCAGTTATTTAATACTTAAAAAAAAACCTTTCGTTTATTACTTTCCTCATAGAGAAATCTCACAGCAAACTTTTTATGAATTTCAAATGTTTTTAAGTTATCTTTTTCAAATTACTTGTTTCTCCTGTATAAGAGGGCAGGTTATTTTTATATGTTAACCTTTAATTCAGAAAACTTGATGAACTTTCTTATTGTTTGTCATAATTTTTCTTTAGATGTCTACACATCATTTATTCATAAAATCACACTGTGTGCAATAAATAGCAGTTTAGTTCAATTCTTTTAATTTTCTATAATTTTATTTGATTTTCTTGTCCTACACTGTGTATGTGTGTTTGCTATTAAATGTTGAGACTTTTTTTTTTTAACAGCATACACATAGATTTTCTTTCTTTTATACATCTAGGCTGAAACTGTATCTTTTAATGGGTAGGATTTATTTCTTTATGCTTATAATTACTGATGTATTTGGAATAATTTCAACCACTTTACTTTGTAGATGCTATTTGCCTATCCCTTATAATTCCTTCTTACTTTTATTTCTCTCTACTGGTATGAGAGTTAAGCATTTGTATTGGAATTAACAAGTCTAAACTTAATTACCCTTTTTATTCTTCCCTGGGACAATAAAATAATTCAAGAATGCCTTAATTTTGATTTCCTCCATCTTATTTTCCTATTTTTGTCAAGCATATTAGTTAACCTTTTATATTTAAATCATCCAAATTAGTTACTATTATTTTTTTTTCATTTTTAGCAAATAATTATTTAGTGTTGCTAATGTTTTCACAATTGCTTTGTTCACCATTGCATAGCACTCCTTTCTTCTGCGTTTACTCATACATTTTTCTGATGGGGAATAACATGATGTGAAGTAAAATGTATAGTAAAATATAAAATTATGTTAACAGTATTTTAGGAATATATAGACTTAACAATTTAAGATAAAAGGGATTTTAACCAAAGCCAATACAAGAAAAAACAACTATATAAAAATAATAAAATTAAAATAAAACAGTATAAATTCAGACTTCATACTCATACTTGACTTCTTAAAATTTTTGGTTTTCTGTTTTTTGTTTTCCTTTATTTTGTTTTTTATGATCCTTCCATAGACCAGAGTCAACAATTGTGTTCTCTTTTCAAGGAGAAAATACGCTTTCAGGCTTCATTAAAGATGCTCTCCTTGGAATGGTGCGGTCATGTTTCTCATCTGCCATATCCACGTAAAAATGGAATTTCCCATCAGACCCGTGAATGTCCAAGTGTGTTGAAATTCTCGTGTGCTCCTACTTCTTACCACTCTAAGTTTGATTTATCTATCTCCATAATTGTAGAACCTGGTATTTCCCTTTCTTTTAAACTCTAGTATGTGTTTTTTAAATTTTAATATGATTATTTTTATAGAAAATTTTAATGTATTGAGTAGGAAAGAGTTCATCTGTCTTAGTTCAGAATTTTACATTGCCAGACAACTCATGACTAGTTTCTAAGATAAACTTAATATATGACTTTTTGTTTTGAAGTTTTTTTTAAAGGTACTTTTGCTTTTAGTGTGGTGACAAAAGCAATGTTTTTCTCTTGGTTCAAACCACTGTGAGCTTTCCAAAGTACATGGTTTTAGTAGTAATTTCATCACAAAAATAAAACTGATATATGTGACTTTTAGACTGCTTTACAAAACAATCCTGTGAGTTTGAGTCTTAAGTTATGTTAAAATTGATATGTCTCAGCTAACATAAGGACAACCCTAGAGAAGAACCTCTCAATAAAAGAAGTAGTTTGTCAAGAACGACAGCTGAAATTTCTTAGCCTTTAGTGGCAGAGTTGACTGAAATCAAGTCAACAGCCACGTCAGTGGTAGTACCCATGGCCTATGTTTACTAGCATAAATCATAGAGATATAAATGTTAAAATAGCCACTCTTTTCAATAGTTTTGAGCAATAAGTCTCAAATTGTTCTATGGAAGTAGCCTATCATGCTTTAAAAAATATATATAGTGATACTTTCTACTTCATAGCCGTGTGTGTTTAAATCATTTAATCAACTGGGTTTTTTTAGAAAAAAATATTCCAAATATTTTTCTATAATTAAAGTTTTGCATAGATTTGTTGCAGTTATTCTGTGACTTTATACATTCTCTTGGAATTTCCTTGTAGGTACATGTAATTCTTTTTGGAAAATACAAGTTTAGATAAAACACTTTATGACTACCTCAGCAATGCAGTATTGAGCAAGATATAATCTTTGGAGATGACTACCTTGTTATTCATGTCTTTTTAGAAGTTTAAAGGAATGTGCACATTCTTAGAAGTTTAAGGGACATTGACCAACTTAAGTGAGAATTTAAGGGTAAGGAGACACAGTCCAGAACTTGTAAAGTTTTTTGTCTTAAAATCTTTGTAGAACAAATTACATTACAGAGTTAAAGAACCACTCATAGTATTTATTCAGTAGTTCTTTTTGCCAAGCATTGCTTTAAATTCCTTTAAATGAATTAATATGTTATATATTTAAAACACACTTAAAAATTATACCCTTATTACAGATGAGCAATCTGATGCAAAAGGAGGGGGAGTAACCTACCCAAGTCACATGACCAGTAAATATTTGAGCTGGGATATAAACACAGTTAAATACTGGACTCTCACTATTTAAGAATAGAATAAGAATGATCAAATAGAGGTGAGACTTCAGTGACATGTCCTAACACTTGATTTATTGCTTTTTCTATGTCATCTGTTTCCTGTGGATACCAAGTACGAGTTGTTGATGTCCATTAGTTTCATTTTGCTAAATTGAAAGTTAAAATAATTTACACTTAAATATTTGGGGGTTGGAAGGCAATACTAGCACTTAAGCTTTAATACACTTAACATGGCAGTTATATTGAGAGTGGTTAGAATTAAATTGTAACTCATTTTGTAGACTCTTGCACTCTGTATTAATTGCTTGGAAAGCAAAGAAATGTGGTTTGTTGATTATAAGTTTGTTAATTCTTCATTGTCCGTGTTCCTTTTTCTCTAGGTTTTAGTATGAATGCTGAATTTCCTAGATGGATTTCTTTTATGATATTTCATGTCCATATTTCATCAGTTATAAACATATATCAGTACCCTGTCAAAATTCTGAAAGCAGTGCTTTATAAATTTCCAGTAGAAACTAACACAGAACCATTCAGTGATGAGTATGCCATGAATTAAAATGAGAAATAAGTGTTTTTTTTCATTTCATTCAGTTGCAACATTGTAACTGGGTACACTGTGGGCTTTCCTTGATGATTATAAGCATTCTCAAAAAATATGATCTTTTTAACAAAGATCTGAGACCTATTGATACAATATTTTAATCAATTTATCATTTTTTCTTGGCAAATTTATCTGATAAATACATTTCTGGGTTATTTCTTAATATTTAAGTTGATCTGCCACATTTGATATAAGAATAATTAAAACCAGTTGAAAATAAAAGGGGCATTTTCTGAGATAGTAAATCCACAGCAATCTGCTTCCATACTTGTAGGGTAATCACACGTTGTTCTGCACACTAGTAAGAAATGTCTTAGTTAATTGGGATCCTTGTACAATTGGTCAGGTTTTAGATATTCCTGCCCTTGAATAAGAGGGTATTTAGCTTTATTTATGATCTTGAAAATGCATCTTTTCATTTTCATTTGTAATCTACTTACCACAAATGTTATGTTCATAGGATCCTTAGCCATTATGGTAACAATGATGTACTAAGAAAACACATCATTGCCAAAACTGTACCACAGATCTACTATCTATTCAAATGAGAGCTCTAAATCTTTTTATTTACTTTCAGAAAACAGTAACTTAGAACTAAATGATGACCTTGAATCATATTGCTACTAACACATTTTGGTGTAGATAATATAGTTGAATTTTTGGCATTTAGGAAGCATTAAAATTCCACCAGTGTAACTATTAATTGCAAAAAAAATTGTGATAGGGATTCAAAATGTTGATTAAGATTTAATATTGGCTAAAATATGTTTGATTTTGATGATTGATTAAATACTACCATAGATGTGACTGGATAAAAAGCGAGTTATTTTGATTTTTTAAATAAACATATTTTTTGAATTAAGTTTTTGAATCAAGGCACTTTAAAATTTAGTTTTGATTCACTTCCGCATCAACAATACTTTGATTTTTAGAACTGGAGCATCTTCTATCCTCTTCTTTATTAAATTGCAGAATAATCGTGTAGAGAAGCTAAGACTTAGAGATGATGGGCCACAGATTATAGGTTTGAAAATATATTTGATTTCTTCCATCAATTATCAATACCAATTTCATTATTATATAATAATTTTTTAAATATTGGATGACATATCAGGATGGCAGAATAAGCTGGTAACCTTGAGACATCATAGATGCTGGAGGCTCCCAAAAGAAAAATTTCCCATCTCATCTCTGTAAAAACTGTCAATGTGGGGGTCTATTATCAACAAATAAACATATGAAAGTAAAAATGCATATGACTTGTCCATAGACTGATCATATAGTTTATTATCTAAACCCAGAAACCTTTGAGAGTTAAATAGGGCATAATTACACTGAGACAATAGGCTTGAATTGATACTGTCTTAGATATGCAACCAACTTACAACAAAGTTCAATGAATCGAAACTCTTTGCCCTGTTATGTGTTCACATCAGCACTTTGAATAAAAGGTTTATTCAAAGCAAATGCAAAATTCCAGAGCAACATTATGCCTTTTTTTTTTTTTTTTTCAAATTTAGAGATGGGGGTCTCACATGTTGCCCACCTGGATTGGAGTGGCTATTCACAGGCCAGATCATAGCACACTGTGGCCTTGAACTCTTGGCTTCAAGCAATCCTTCCACCTCAGCTCTAGAGTTCCTAAGATTACAGATATGCACTACCATGCCCAGTCCTAGCATTAGGTCACCTTTTGACCAACAGCATTCAAAGATATGATTGGATAGACCCCTTAAGGTTAAGCCTCAAGCATTATTCCTAAGGCTATAAGTCACAGGTCTTGCTAGAGTTAGAATGCTTTTTAACTAGCGTATGTGAATCACCTGGGGATTTTGTTAAAATGGGGATTCTGATACAGTAAGGCCAAAATGGAGCCTGGGATTTTACATTTCTGACAAACTCCCAGGTGATGCTGATGCTGTTGGACCTTGGACCTCAACTTTACTTGAGTAATAAAGTTGTAAAGTTAATTTAAGCAATCCATGTCTTGATGACCTCTAATCTCATCAAGAAAAAAACCCATTTCATTACTCAAGTTAGCAAGGTATATAACTAGTTTCACCAACAAAAACCCATTTTAGGTATCCAGTAACCTATTAGCAAAATATTGGTTATTGATCAAAGACAAAAATTTCAGAAGAGCTCTGTTAGTCTCTGCTCAAGTATAACCCTTTCTGATAGCATACTGCAGCTAGATTGCATCAGGACTGTGCATTCATGATTAACATGCCAGCTGACCATTGCTCACATATGCTTTTTTAATAGGTACTAGGGTGTTGGTTTAATATGTTATATATATGCACAATATGTCAGATTGCTTATACCAAAGAGTTTCAAAGTAAATTTTAGGCATCGTGACTTTTGGTCTATTTTGCCTTTCATCTTTTAGTAACCAGTATACACAATCTGTAATTTTACAATTGTGTGATCATTTGATACTAGGATGAGGGAGAACCCAAATACTAAAAGGTTGACCTGAAATGGTACATGGAGATATATAGAATATAGATGTGACCTGCTAATTCATAGCCCCCAAATAAGCAAGGAAAGTCTTCATGGTCATCTGAATTTTCCCTAATAGTAATGAGAGAAGCTATTTGAGCTATTTGGTGCTTTCAAAATGTATTCTTTGAAGGCAACAGGATGTGTCTAGAACTAGGCTTCCATAGTAATCATAGGCTTTTGGACCTAATGATTCAAAGATTGTGTAAACCAGCATAGATAATTTCTAGGAAATGATTTAGAATTCGTGTCAGAAAATATGATTGAAGAGGTTTGACACATTTGGATTCCTATTAGTCATTTAATAATTTTGTCTTTGTGCTTTTTTTTTGTAATGTAACAAAGCACCATCACTGCATTGTTGAGATGATCAAAAGAGTTTACTAGAGATAACATGCTTTGAAAAAATAAGCATAAAATTAGCATTTCACATTTAAAATAGTATTCAACTTCTCATAAATCATTACAAGTCACTTTTTGTGGCTATAAACCCATTAATATATTGAATAAAAGCAAAACTATCCTTTCTTACCTTCCAATGTTTTAATAATTAGTGATGTACTATGGTTGGGAATAGAAACAAATATATGAATGTAAATAAGGATGTGTACAGATATGGCCTGTTCAGTTTGTAAAACTGATCGTGTAGAAAATCTAGAATAATGAAGCTTAAAATTCTGTAGCTAACACTATGAAATGTAACCATGCAATGTAGTTTGTTTTGCGTCCTAAAGAAGGAATAGTTACCTTCTTTCTTTTCTAAGGTTTGGTCCTCCTGCCTGGACAAAAGATACTTATGCCATATAAATGACCATTTGTTTTACATTTAAGTGGACAGATATTTTCTTTTATTTTCTCTTTATAACCAGGATCACAGACATTATGGAAAGCCTCTTTGAAGTTTTATGCTAAGTACTTTCTGCTAAAGCTTTCATTTTCCTCTGCTTTGCTCACTACCTTTCCATTATGATAAATCACTAAAATCACAAAGCTTATCCTTACAGCAAACCTATCATTCCTTTCTTTCCTTGTTTAAATTTTCATTTCTTCTATAAAGTTTTGATGACTTAGATAACTTAGACTACACATGGCACTTCTAAGAGTAATGTTATACATACAGTAGTTTTTCATCCATTAAACATGGATTTCGCCCTCTAAAGCATGTCACATGATAATCACATGGTAATTGTAAAATATGTGTTAAATACTACTGAAATGAAAGTAAAAAGAATCAGACCATTTTAAATCTATCACCTTTCTACTTTGTCACAGCATCCATCAGTTTTCTTACTTACCATAAGAAAATGTGAATTGAATTTGCTTTCTAAAAGTGCATGTGTTCTTTCCACTCTTATTTAATGGAAATTTTGCATAACTTTTTGTTTCTCATAGAAAATATAATCAATAATCAGTGAATGAATAGTGTACATGTCTCAAAAAGAAGGTCTATAAATCTTTATTATAAAATTCTGAAAAGAAATAAGAAGTCGGAACTTACTATTTTAGTTTCATGTTAGACAATTGCAAAATCATTATAAAGTGAAACAAATTTATTACTTCATTTTAAATAAAATTACATAATGCCCCCTTATAAACTGTTGAACAATAAGGCTTTAAAAAGTAATGTAAATATCTAACTGCTATTATTACAATTACTTTTCATTTTCAAGAAATTAGTCTATAATTATAGTTTATAAAATATTGAATTCTGTGGTAGAAAATGAAAAAAACATCTTATCTTCTGAGTATAAATAATACATTCTATTAAACTGATATAAGGAAACATTTCACAAATTTTTTAAGAATTTTCTTTGAACTAGATTAAAGAGACAGTTATTTCTGAATTGCAGTCTCTCAAGTTGCTAAGTCAATTTTCCAAGGTATAAATGTGATACAAAGAGGAGCCTCCTGCCTCTGTAGGCTCTTTGTTGGCAGAAACAATATTTTATTTATCTCTGTGTCCTCAGCATCCAGTATCCTGAAATATGGTGGTTGCTCAGTAAATTCCTCATGACTGAGTGCCTGTATATCTTCAGGGTATCCAGGAGAATACTCAATTGTGGTTATTCTTTCCAGTGCAGTTGCTTTTTCCTTAGAGAAGATATCTATTTTGTGGAGCCTACATCACAAAATAGATACACATGTGAATATTAGAGTAGATATATTTGGTTATGTTCAGACCTGTAGTGGTTTATCTGTTCTATCATATTTTTCTAATTGTTTTCAGATCAAAACGAATGTAGTAAAAAGGTACATGGATCTATAAAACATCACTTTTTAGAAAAGTAAGATTATTATTAATCTAATAAAATGATGAGTTCAGTAGTTTTGTCAATTAGAACCAAATAAATCTGATGCCCAATATGATTTCCAAACTCCCCAGATAATTAGATTAATCCCACATCTTGATTCATGATATGCTATCATTGTTCACCCATGAATGGCCATATTTTAAAAAACATAATTAACTAGTCATAGAATGAACATTAGTGAACTTACCACCTGGACAAAGAACTAGATGAACGGTAACTAACATTTGCCTGGTTTTGCTCCTCTATTGTACCTCTCACAGAATTATCTTGACATTTGTGTTTGTAATTTCCTTTTAACTCAAATATGCATGCCTAAAAATATGTTATTTAGTTATTAGTTTCTGAACTTACAAAAGGGGTTTTATAAATGTAGTGTAATATGAATCAGAACTGAATAAGTGTATGCTTAGAATTAATTAATTCATACTTACAAAATTCTACAAATAGTGTATTATATCCCAGACATTTTATTAGGCTCTATGAAATGAATCAAAATTTGGCAATCTTCCAGTTTTGCAGGGGTTCTCATTCTTTTGATGAACACAGACAAGTAAACTTATAGTTATTATGTGATTTGACAGAGAAACGACTCCTAATGCTTTATGATACATACTAGCAAGTGGACTGAGTTGAGCCTTGAAGAATGAGCAGACTGAGTTGAGCCTTGAAGAATGAGCAGGATTTACTTAAGCAACAAGGGATAATGGCATTCCAAGGTTTTTTTTATGTTTGCATGATATATGTAAACTGGTCGTATGAAAGAAAGCTGGAAAGGAGGCAGAAGCCAGATGGTGAAGAGCTTTGCAAACCATACACAGTGTTAAGGTGTTTCTTTGTAGGTTATAAGAAGTCTGGGAAAATTTAAAGAAGATGGATTAAATGGTCTGTTTTGCTGTTTAGAGAAATCATCCTAATAGTAGCCTGGAGGATAGGTAACAAAGAAGTCAAATGTGGCCACCAGACTATGACAATAATCCAAGTAAGAAATGTTGAGGATTGATCTCAGACAGAGACTGTGTTGATGGAAAAAAGTGAGAAATTTATAAGGACTTTAGATGAGAATAACAAGACTTGTTTACAAATGTGAGTGATCAATAAGAATTATGCTGAAAGGTGAGAAATTTAAGATTTCCAGATTTCCAGATTTGATTACTGAGTCACTGGTAAAACCATTAGCCTGGTCTACAGAATTTTGTGAAAAAATGTTTAATGAGGGATCATATGAGAGTGTGAGGAAGGAGTTTAGTCTTGGACCTGTTGAATTTCCTAGAACCTATAGGATAACAGCTAAACATATAGTTGAGCACAGAAACACAAGGCGTTATACTAAGAGTTCTGAAAAATTCAAAATCAAACAGCTCTGAGCCTCAGCAATTTTTCTCTCTGGAAAGGAATAATGCAAACACCCAAGTATCTTTCAGATTTCTAGGTGACATCAAGCAGGAACAAAGAGTGCTGTGATTTATCAAAGAGAAAACTCTCTTCTGTTTGTGTGATCAGGATGGGCAGCATGAGTGAGATATTCCTTGAGGTTTGCCATGCTGGATCATGAGTGCTTTGGTTAGCAGAAATGGTGGTGAAGGAAGGAAGGAAGGAAGAAACAGAGGCTAGAGAAAGATACAACAGAAAGCAGCACGGTATAGAGGCAGGGTGTGTGGAATACATTTATAGCTATTCCAGTCCTTCATTCTGACTACAATTGGAGATTCGAAAAGGAGACTAGTGAATAATAATCTGTAATAAAAATTGGGAACAGATTCGGAAGAATGTTGAACGCTAGGAATTGTAGTTTACTTAGTTGGCAACCTCCTTGGGGGTTGGAGCTATAAGCTTAAATATGGTTTTAAGGGTAAAATGATCATATCAGAGTTTCACTTGAAGAAAATTAATGAGATACAAATATATGAGGTGAACTGAGGAGGACAGAAAATGCTTGTGAGGACCCTGTTTAGAACTGTATTATAATAATCAATAAAGAGAAAATGGAAGCTATAAAGGACAGCAGAAAAGAAGGAATAGAATGGATGTGATTTCATATTATTTTCAAATTTTTCAAATTAAAGATGAAAGGAAGGAAGGAGCCAAGGACGGTTCTAAGAATTTGGGTCAGACACTTTCTGGGAAGTTTGGTGACAGCTATGTGGGCCTGGGATCATCCCCGATGACTATGTGTTGGAACAACTTTATGGGTCCGGGTAACTGGGAAGAAATAATTTATCTGAGAAGAAACAACTACCAAAAATAGCAAAGCCAGGAAAGATAAACACTAAGAACAATTTAAGTCATTTAAGACTAGCTTGGGCAGCATGGTAAGACCCTGTGTCTACAAAAAATAGAAAAAAATTCGCTGGATATGGTGGTGGGTGCCTGTAGTTGCATCTTAGTCAGAAGGCTGTGGTAGAAGAATCACCTGAACCTGAGTAGTTGAGGCTGCAGTGAGCCATGATCATGCCACTGAACTCCAGCCTGGGTAACAGAGTGAGATGCTGTCTCAAAAAAAAAAAAAAAACAAAAAAACAAAACTCATTTCTTACCTTTGGACGAATAGATTTTTCAAAATTATGGGCATAGAGGAAAGACTACAAAGGGACATGGGATTTTTCCTTTATTTTACAAAATGGTTTAGTTTAAATAAAGTTCCACAAGTTATTTTCCAGCTTTAATATTCTGGAAGTCTAAGATTCTGTGAATCTTAGGTCTTCTTGAGAGATTGGAAAGCGGATAAGTAGAGGTGTTGTGTATAAGGAAGGCTTGATTTTATTTGTTATTAAAAGGCAATGGTCAGCAAGGGAAGAGACAGTGACAAAGGGAAAAAAATGGTAAAGATGGAGCAAGATCCCTGGATGAGAGCTAAAGCGGAGATGAGGATATCTGCTATGGCAAGCTGATGCAGCTCCACAGGAGCACTGGCGAAAAAGGAGTTGGGTAAAGATGGAAGAAGGCTAGAGAGGGGATTTGAAGAAGTGCATTTCATTGGGCTCAGCCCAAGTAGTAAATTAACAAGTGACATTTCCCTTCTGGGAATGAAGGGGTATGGAGAGGGAACTGGAGGAATCAGTAACATCTGATATCAGGAGTGCAATAGACAAGAGAAGCACTGAAAATTGCCAAATAGCAGTGAGGAGCAGATTCCTTTGTGTCTATACATTCCTTTGTCTGCATGGCCTCTCTGTATGATTTGCTTAAGCAGAGAGTGTTAATCCAGAATGTTTAAAAAGATATTCATAGATGAACGTACTTGTCCTGTAGCCCTCTTCAGTGAGGTTAATTGAGGCTAAAAAGTCCAGTGACATGCAGGCCTGACATGGGACAAAAAGCATTTGATATGACCTGAAAGGGAGATGATGTTTCTGTGATCCATTGCCCTTCATTTTAAGTAAGTGGTATACATAGATTGTTAGAGAGGATTTTCCTCACCACAATTTTACATCCGCTGAGCCCAAATTATCACAGTTGACAGTTTCTTAGCTTTTGATAGAGGGTAGAAAGGAAAGCAGGGTGAGAAGTACTGAGCCAAACCTCTTGTCTGATTTGATCCTGCCTTAGAGAATCTAGGGTACATAGAAATGCAATGTTTTAAAATATTGGCTACATACAAAGATCAAAGAAAGGGATTACAAAGATAGCTTAATATTTTTTAATGAGAAAATTTATACACATGTAGAACATAGCAGTGGTAACGTGATGTTTGGACATTTTCAAAGTGAATAAAGAGAGTCTTCAAGTGAACTCTTAGAAAAATCTTTTCTGTCAGTAGTCATCTGCAAAATTCCCTGGCTTGGTGTCACAGCTGGGAAACTGGAGCAGGGTCAAGGGCACATAGCATTTCTTAGCACCAACAGATCCACAGTAATTGGACTTCAAAACCATGCCGAGTCCTTGTTTCTTAAAAACCAAACTGAGAATTATGTAGCATTTAACAACAAATAATATTCCCTGGCCAAAATCTAATGCTCCACTTGTACACAATGTACAATCTGGACCTATTCCACCTGCTTTTGAAAGCTGCCAAATGTTTACTTTCTTCTAATTTTGTCCTGTGTTGTGTTTTCACTCATAACACATATTTTGCACCAAAAATAATTTAGTGGGTTAGTGGGAATAGAGTCATAAATGAGGAGAAAATGGCGAAACTGCTGGCTGGTGGAACAGCCCACGATTAATAAATTGTGCAACGTGATTTGGCAGCTCTTTGATTCACCAGCAGAGTCCCCTCCCTTGTAAATTCTAGTTGGCTTTCCCATACATTATTATGTGGATTCCTTTTAACCACTTCCCTTTCTGATTTTCCAGAGACAGGGTATAAAGTTTCCCTAAACGCCAATAAAATGTGAAATCTTATCCCTCTCTTTAGGCTGGCTTTGTGTAGTCATCTTCTAAAATAAGAACAGCGAATGTCTTAAACGTTGCTATTTTCTATTTTTATGTTCATTCAATAGTTACAATTCTTCACAGTTTTCATTTCGATGGCAGTTTGTTAAAATTTGAGAGATAGATATTAATAGAAATTGTACATGTTTTCTTTTTGCCTATAAAAATAAAATTAATTTCTCATAATGCTGTGAAGAAAAATCTACATCCTTAAATTAGTACAGATTATATATTAATTTCTCCACCTAATCAAAATCTATAGATGAATAGACTTGAAAGCAGTACATTAACTTCAAATCCATTAACACATAATTTTAGTTTGCTGTTGTATTCCTGAAGTAACATAAAAACACTGGGGTTTAAATGTTGATTCTGTTTACATGATCAGAGAATATTTGTTTTTTATGGAGGCAATATATTTAGTCATTGTTATTAATTGTGACACACTAAAAAAGGATGCTTTACTGTATTTTACTATACTGAAGCATTTGTTGACAAGCTTTTAAAAGGAGGTTTTCATTTTGTGCAATGGAGGAGTGGAAGGATATAAATAGCTTTCATCGTGCGCAGTGTCTTCGGAGAATATTTTTTTCTTTCTTTTCTTTTTTTTAAATGGAAATTTGGCAAGGAAAAGCCTAAAATATATACACAGCATTACATCATTTGTATTAAATCATTTTGTGTTTTGAGGGCTTTCTAGATTCAGAGAGTAAAAATTAGTTAGAATGAAAAGATAAATCGTTCAATATGTCCAAAAGCCTCAGAACCCATGTTCCCCAGTATCAAAAAAGTTCATGGCATGTTTATATCAGACCTGCAATGTAGAAGCCTTGAATGTTTAGAAGTTGCCTTGGAATGCAACTGGAGAAGCAAAATTTGCAAAAAGATTTAAGTAAGTTTGGGATGAAGGGAGTTGTAGCTTTATTTAATTTTCATTATTATAACTCTCTATAAAATTTAAGTAACGCAAGTAATATTTTGAGGGTTCTCATATGCTTTTCTCTTTTGCATTTCTGACTACATGACTTTCCTGCTTATTGGACTTGAGCATTTCCCTGCCTCTGGGGATGGGATTTGGGGTTGGGTAGTGTTGTATAGATTAATACATTGGACATGTTTCTGAAGAGAGAGAGACTTAATATTTAGCTGTGTTTGCACAGAAGACAATAAACTTGAAAGCCAGGTTTAGGGGAAGGGAAAGAGTTGTCCAAATTTCTTTCACTCACATTAAGATATCAAAGATCCAGCCTGAAGGAGCCATACACAGAGTTAGGCCTCTGTGTGGATAGAATGTCCCCTCTTCTTCCCCCAGTGAGGCACTTTCATGGTAGAAAACAGGACATATAGAAAGTAAAAGGCAACTTCCTCTCTCTAGCCTCAGGAAAACATGAAAAGCATTGGAGAAAGAGGGAAAGGAAGAGAGAAAAGTAGTCAGATGTGTGTCTTTAATTCATGTGTCTCTAATTCATGGTAGTGTCTCTAATTCATCTGCCCATGAGGTATGTTATATAATTAGGGTAGGACATTGAGAACGAGATGGCATCAGCTAACTCCCCATCTGTAAGAAACAAGGAGGGAGGGGGTTCCAATATAGGGCAGTTTGTTTGGTCTAGCCAACAGGACAGAGCAGCATAGTTACAGAGGATAGGTCGGGCTGGCACACATCAGCCTCCTTCACCTCCTGTGTTTGGTTGCTGAGATGAGATCCAGGGGGCTTGTGGGGTGCAGGCGTTGGGTGTTGGTGAGCCATGGCCAAGATTGCAGTGGGCCATCAGGCTTGGGGACTGATGGAGACCCAGCAGAGACTTAGCAATGAAACCTGTGATAACTGTGGGGAAAGTCAGCAAAGGACAGATGGTGGATGTGCCAGGGGAATCCCCTTCACCCAAGCAATGGGCAATGAGCTAATCAGCTGTGGAGTTTAGAAACAGTTTAGAGATAGATGCCAGCAGGTGCCCAGGAATTAGGTGGATGGGGATCATTATGCTAGAAACAAATGGATACAGCCAGTAAACATGTGGAGGTCTGTTTAAAATAAGAATTGGGATAGGGATTGTCAGATAAGAAGCAGTATTACCTAAAGAGACTATTTGCATAAGTGTACCAGGCTGAGTTTTAAACTGGATAAAGTTAAAGTTTTAATTTTTCCCTCCACTAACCAGTAGGTGATGGCTCAAGAAGAAAATTAGCTTATTTATAAGTTTAAAAGAAGAGCTACATTTTTTTAGCATGTTTGAGTACATTGACCCATCTATACTTTCAGCAAAGCTCTGGACTCATTATTAAAATTGCTGGTTGTCTATTGAGCAGCATCACTATACCTGTGTCATGTGATGTCATATCAAAACTTTTATTATACTCAGAAAGTGGCAGTAAAACCTTTACTCCTTATGCTTAAAAAAATCAAAATTATTTCATAGTTCTTTGCCAGTGCTAGAAGTCATAAACTAATGCTGTACCGGTCACAACATGCTTGTACATAAGTTTTTCTTGACCCAAGCAGTGTTTTTAAAAATAAAGATAATCATTGCAGCACTGTTCACAATAGCCAAGACATGGATTTCAATCTAAATGTTCATTAATGGTAGACTAAATAAAGAAAATGTGGTACATGTACTCCATAGAATACTATGCAGCAATAAAAAGAATGGATCATGCCCTTTGAAAGAATTTGGATAGAACTGGAGGCCATTATCCTTAGCAAACTAATGCAGAAACAGAAAACCAAATACTGCATGTTCTCACCTATAAATGGGAGCTACATGATGGGAACACATAGACACAAAGGGGTAAACAACAGACACCGGGGCCTACCTGAGGGTAGAGAGTGGGAGGAGGGAGAGGGGCAGAAAAAATAACTATTGGGTACTAAGCTTAGTACCTGGGTCACGACATAATCTGCACAACAAACCCTTGTGACAAAAGTTTACCTACATAACAAACCTGCATATGTACGCTGAACCTAAAATTAAAGTTAAGAAAAATGTACTGTACATCGTAGAATTGCTAAGAGAATAAATTTCAAATGTTCTCACCACAAAAGATGTTAAAATATTTGGGTTGGTGCATATATTAATTAGCTTGATTCAATGATTACACATTGTATTCATAAATCATAACATCACTTTGTACCCCATAAATATATACAATTATAAATTGTCAATTTACAATAAAAATGTTCAAACTTAATGCCATAAAAATATGACAAAAAGATTCATACCAACACATTTCACAAAAAAGAATTAGAATATTTTACAAAGTCATGGATTTCTGGTTACTGTTGATGGTATCTGGAGGTCTGGCGTCACTGTGCCTGCATTTCTAAACATCACTGATTGCTAGAGCTGAGTATTGGCTGTCCATTTCCTCTGAGTGATAGTGTTTCACTTTGCCACTGTTCCTATTATTGCCTCTACCAGGCATGCTTCACCTATACCTCTAACTCCCTGGCATTCTTTGACGTTGGATATGTGACTTGTATATCCAAAGGATAAATTTCTTCTTTAATCCTATACCCAGCCCCTGACAATGCCCACTGAACCTATATTTTTAGCTTCATCTCTCTGTCTCTCTCTATAAGTTCTCTACTCTTCAAACACAGCAGAGAACTCTTCATTTGTGTTTGCCTGATCGCATTGTTTTCTTTCCTTATGATGTTTGAGGTCCCCCTGACTCTTTTTAGTCTAATCAAACCTTCCAAATAAAAGAGTTAAGTCAAAGTAAGACAACAGACACTTTCTTAAATGCCACTGTGTGGGAGCCATTGTGTTGGACATTGCTGGAATCCGTTCCCATGAGGAGATTACAATATTTTGGGGATATAACACATAAACATTAAATTAAACATATAGTGCATTGGATAACAGATCACGAGAGTGACAGAATGGTGTAATGAGGCAGTATAACCAATGGCACCATGAAAACCTTCATGAGTTGCCCACATCTTCTGCATTTCCTTTAAGCAGAGACTGTAAATCCTGGTTTTTGTCATGGAAGAGTAGCTTTATTTCAAGGTCTCACTAAAATCTCAATGTTAAAAATATATGCATTTAAATTTTTAAAATCTAAGAACACAATGTACATCTCAATTTCATGTATACATACGCACATAAAGAATACATAATGCACGTTTACTAGAAGTTAATGAAGATTAAAAGCATGCATCTGTAGTTCATGTTTCTTCCAATTTCTTGGTCAGTGGTTCTTCAAAGTTTTGCAATTTTAAACTTAATACTATGAAAACATTTATAGTTGTTTTCTATTAGTTCATCTAAATAAGAACACGGTATTTTTCTCACTATATTAGAATTTCCCCAGAAGAATTTATTGCCATGAAAAAATATGTTCTAGGAAACAAGAGAAATTGTTTTTTTCTCATTTCTCTCACTGTCAGGACTTGCCTCTCCATGCTTAGACCTAGCAGAGAAATCCTGAAGATATCCTGCTGGTAAGTAAGTTAACTGTTAAATAAGTCTCTAGGGTTAAAGGTTAACAGGCATGGATTCAGCAACAACTTTTTATAATAAACATGCATCACACCAATTAACCTAAACACCCTATTATATTAATCATATTTGATTGATTTTATTTCAATTTTCAGCATTCCCACCTAAGTAAATTGCTGTTTCCCTAATATTCCTGGGAGTCAGTCATTATTATCATGTTAAAATTAGTTCCTCTATTGGTCATATTGACATCAGGCATTTAAATGATTATTTAATATAATAAATAAGGTCTAAATGGAGTTTTGCTTAAACTGAATTAATGCTGCTGCCTCTTTCTTTTTATTGATTTTCATGAATTATGTTGGTCAAAATAAAATAGCATATAGCTAAAGATTATTGTACTAGAATATATATGGCAATTCATTTATCTCAACCAACTTGGTGATTAATTAATGTAGGTTAATTAATTAACCTTGCTGTATGGCATCCTGTGGGGTTAATGCTAACCATCCATCTATATACTTCTGCCAATGCTGAGGCAAAGGAGTAAGGCATCACTAGGAACTGGAAGATTTACAATCTTCCACAGTCATACCTACATATGGCATAGCAAAAATTATACACGTTCCTATTTGAATAGACCATTATTCCCAGCTTTAAAATAGTAGAAAAGAGGCACAGAGAGGCGACAATGCTCCCTCCCTTTCCATCGCTTTCCCAGGTCACTACTGAAAGCTTATCAGGCCTTGGTTTAATAATCTCTGTTCCTTGGCAGTCTGCTACTTAGCAACTAAATCATTCTCCCTTTCCCCATTTGTTCTACTCACCTTGCAACCTAAAAGATGAAAAATATTTATCCCAGATGTGTAAATTAAATACACAGGCATTCAAATTCAGTAGATTTTCATACATTAAGGGATGTCAGGAATGTAGCTAAATGCTAATGTTATCTAGGGTATATCTGATGAAATGGGATTTAAGTGTGCTTGAGTAGCAAAACTTTATCAGATAGAATGGGATATTTTTACCAAAATAATTTATTTAATGATCTGTGCTTTCCAAATTTATAAGCAAGTATTTTTCCTTTGTAAAAAGAGTGGAGGGGTTCTTAGGGCTCCTTTTTAGTGAACAACCGACCAAAAGGATAATTCTGTAATAATTTCTTTTTTTTGAGATTGAGTTTCACTCTTGTTGACCAGGCTAGAGTGGAATGGATGATCTCGGCTCACTGCAACCTCTGCCTCCCGGGTTCAGGCAACTCTCCGGCCTCAACCTCCTGAGTAGCTGGGATTACAGGTATGCGCCTCCATACCTGGCTAATTTTGTATTTTTAGTAGAGATGGGATTTCTCCATGTTGGTCAGGCTGGTCTCAAACTCCCAACTTCAGGTGATCCACCTGCCTCGGCCTCCCAAAGTGCTGGGATTACAGGTGTGAGCCACCACGCCCGGCCAATTCTGTAATTCTTAAAAGCTGGTGTGTAGAATGGGAACATAGTGGGGTTTTCATTACAATAGTTTAACTTTCCCCATATTAGGAATATGTGTATGGGTTCTATTTTATTCATACAAACCTTTATTGTTTAAAAAACACAAAGAAATAAAGATTGAAAGAACATTTTATATTCACGTGTATACTCATTGCAATTTTCATCTTTTTTCAACTTCAATGTTTTTAAACTTTAAAGTTTCTCTAAACATTTGCTTGAGCAAAGAATAATCTGCACTTTAGATATAATTACCAAAAAATGCATAATTAGAAAGAAACACTCAAATGCACAAACACATCAGTCGAGTAAAAAAATACCCTGCTGATAAAGCTTTCTTATCTAAATATTTGTTAACGGTTTTGCCAGAACAAAAATTACCACAAAACACACACATACACACACAATGGAATAAGCTTTAATTTAGGACCACAGATTGTGTAAAGCAAGCTCAGATAATTACAAATTAGGCAAAATTGTGGTTAGCTTAATGAAAAGGCTCAAAAGTGTGCCAGGCCAATGGCAAAGGACCTAAATCTAAAGACAGACAAGCTTTTCTTGATTACAGTGATTACATCATGGTCATTAGAATTTAAAGTAACTAACCCAAACACAGACATCATATCTTCATTTGATAGCTGTAGTCTAGTAAATAGTGGGAAAGGATGTTATGTATGGATTAAGCTTGATGAAACGAAAACAGACATTCTTTTTGAACCTGTCTGGCAAAGAAAATAAAAACTTCAGAATCAGTCAGTAAAGTTAGCTTTTAAAGTTCAGTCTCTTTGATTGGAAGGGGTCTGCGTAGTGTTTTTGGCTATTCTTTGTTTTATAGAGAAGCCACTGCAACAACTAGCTATGCATGACTCTTTCAGCATGCAGTCTCTAGTCGAGTCAGATGTTAGAGACCAACTTCTTGATACTTAGGCCAATCAGGAATTTTAAATTTTCAAAGCATGATGAGGTGCTAGCAATGGTTCAATATTTATTTTCTCATCAACTGTAATACAATTAAACCTTGTGTGAGTCTTAAGTCTCCAAATGTTGATCCTCAGACAGTCTGCAGGATCCTATCCTGCTCTGCATGTAGCAATTCATGCTGAGAAGACAAATGCTTTGCTCAGGGGAAAGAGATGCATTGGGTTACAGTTAGAGCTACATACATGAAAGCGAGCCCACTGGCCCCTGACCCTGAGCCCCTACTTCACAGCATTACCTGTGGGAACACTGCCTGAAGAGCAGTATTTAGGAAGATCAGGGAGGGGAGGCAAAAAAAAAAAAAAAAAAAAAAAAAGGTGGAGGTACTAGAGAAAGATAACAGCATCGAAACAGCATGTTGGAGTTTTTCTGTGTTACCTGTCTTATGGATAGAAGATCCCAGCTTGTTTTAAGAAAACACAGCCATTATTTCCTTTCTTGTGTTTTTGGATTCTGCACTAAGAAAATGAAGACATGGAAGCAGTGGACTAATACATTGACATTATATAACTTTAAGAAACAATGACATTGTATAACCTTAAGAAAAAAGTCTGAACTTTATTTATTTATTTTTATTTTTTTGAGATGAAGTCTTGCTCTGTCACCCAGGCTGCAGTGCAGTGGCTAGATGTCAGCTCACTGCAGCCTCCACCTCCCGGGTTCAAGCAGTTCTGCTGCCTCAGCCTCCCGAGTAGCTGTACTACAGGCTTGCACCACCATATGTGGCTAATTTTTGTATTTTTAGTAGAGACAGGGTTTCACCATGTTGGCCAGGATGGTCTTGATCTCCTGACGTCGTGATCCACCCGCCTCAGCCTCCCAAAGTGCTGGGATTACAGGCATGAGCTACCGCGCCAGGCCAGTCTGAACCTTAGTAAGACATTCAGTGTGAGTGAATACAAGAACACTCATGTTGCATCTTCAGCATTATCATCATCAAAAAGCATTTATTGAGTGTCTGGACCCACTGAGCATCCTTGAACCTACTAAGTTTAAAGTACTTAAGAAAGAAACTAAATCTCATGGTAAACACAACTCAGCCAACATGAACTGATATCAGCCCCTTACACTGCGCCTTAAAGAAACCAGATTGTTTAAAGAAAAACTGTGTAGAGACTACATGTAAATCTTGTATGCTTTATCACTCTGGTAAATAAGTGGTTTCATTTTCTACTTTACTGATGTTTCAAAATGGTCAGAGGAACTCACAAAAGTTTCACAGCAATTCTCAGATAAGGTTTTATCATCAAAGACAACAAACTATAGATAAAAATTAATCTTCCAAAATGCATTTTCTTGGGTCATGTTTTCTGGAAATAGAAGTCAATGAAACTTGTAAAGTTTTACTTTGTGTGTTTTCCATGCATCTGCCGCAGCCATTGCCATGAAATTTTCCTCCCAGCTGAGAAAATGTGCAAATACAATTGTATTGCTCGGGAACTTTTAAATCTATTAATATACTACAAACCTGAAACCCTAGCCTGCTCAGTTAGAAGCCAGAGAGGTGGTCACGCACAGAAGTCCCAGGAACAAATGTGTGTGTTCGACTTCTTTCAGGACATCATATCCCAACTGATTCTGATTTAATTGTTTGGGTAGGGACCAGGCAGAAGCATCTTATACAATCTCCCTAGGTGAATCTGATATTCACTGTGATCTGGTTTGGATTCTTTTACCTATTTCTAGCCATTAAAGCGATGTTACCAATACGGTAGTGACTGGATTTTTCAAGCAGGATAGAAATCACAATGATGATTCCACTAAGAGATAAGCTCCTGGATATCTACAAACTCTGATCACTCTCATCTCTCCTGTTAATCCCTGCAGCCATGCCATGGGAGATAAGAGAGAAACAAGCTCTAAATTATATTGAATTGATTGTATAGAGCTTCTTAGACGCTAGCATTTTTCACCAACTTGGATATAGACTTCACTTAGCTGTCCTGGGGATGATGAGGCACCAGCTTCTGGGACATTTATCACTTAAAAAAGTGGTATGTTGCTGTGACGATTATAAAAACTGATAGCACTGTAAGGATAAAAGTCGAGTTGGATTCTAGTTCCAAGGGATTCAGCAGAGGCTGTAGGCAGATGCATTATCACACTGAAGGGAAAACAAACAAACAAATAACATCCATACATATACATAGAGTTCGAGGTAACAGGAAAGGTAAGCACTGAGGCCTGAGGAACCCAGAGCTGGTCAGGAAACCAGACAGAGTGGGCGAAGAAGCCAAACATTAAGCAAGGAAGTCAATGTATGCAGTTGATAGATAACTTGGAAACAGAGGCCATGTTCTTCCCACTTAGAAATGATATTCATGCTTCTAGAGTTGAACAATGAGATCAGGCAAGTGAATAAAAAATATCTGAAAGGGAAGACAGAGCAGTAAAAGTTGATGCCAGTTCTAGGTCATTCGTCATTCAGAATTGCATGGAGCTGGTAAAGAAAATAAGTAAATGACTCATACGCATCTGCTTACTGTTCTAGAGACTTCATATATATTGTCACACTTAATTCTCATTATAATTACAGATAAGAATTATTGCACCATTTTTCAGATGAAGAAACTGGAAATTCAGAGGTGTTAGCTTGTCCAGGGTATGTACTTATTAACGATAGAATTAAATTTGAACTATCTGCTTGTAATAAATGTTAGAAAATTTCCTCCCTTTTATTTTATTGCTTTATATTTTATTGCATTATAATTTCTGTGATCCAGAATAGAGAATCAGATAATTAACTACAAAGTGTCGGTGCTTTCTGTAACATTTGTGAAATTATACAGTTGTTTTGCTCATTTTTCATGTTTTTGTATTTTCATTTGCTAGGTTTTTTCTTCTAGCTTTGTAAACTTTGCTAGAAATATCTGAAGTGCTAATATTTGGCAATATATGTTTAAATTTTCTAACATCAAGTTTAATAACCTTAGTAGAATTAAATATATGAAAACAGAGCTTACCTTTATGATGCAGTGAGTATTTTTAACAATGACTTCAAATAGTAGCATAAGTTTACCAAGAATCTATGACTTTGGGATAACTAAATGATATGATTTCAGGTTTTGTTTAAGCAACACACAAACATGAGCTAAATTACTGAGGTTCTGTTTTATTAAAGACATAGAATTAAAATATAATTATAATTTTTTGAAATTAGTTGTCTGTATAGTAAATTATTGAACGGTTCACACATCTAAAACCTAACCTATGTGGATAAGGAACTCACCCTTTATCCAATCCTTGCTGTTTTAAAACTTTTCTAATATGCTAATATTTGAATTTAGAGAAAATTTAGAAAATTTTTTTTTTTTTGAGACAGAGTCTCACTCTGTCACCCAGGCTGGAGTGCAGTGGAGCAATCTCGGCTCACCGCAAGCTCTGCCTCCCGGGTTCACGCCATTCTCCTGCCTCAGCCTCCCGAGTAGCTGGGACTACAGGTGCCGGCCACCATGACGCCTGGCTAATTTTGCGTGTTTTTAGTAGAGACGGGGTTTCACCGTGTTAGCCAGGATGGTCTCAATCACCTGACCTCGTGAACCACCCGCCTCAACCTCCCAAAGTGCTGGGATTACAGGCGTGAGCCACCGTGCCTGGCCTATAAAATATTTTAAAAGTCACAGCTTTATGTTTTAAAATAAACGTCTGCTGTAGAAGGCAGCATCAGTCCCAATCAATCAATCAGCCAGAGTTTATTAATCCTTTTCTACTTCCTGGATGCTGTTGTACAACCAAGAGAAGGGCGAATAAGACCTGGTTTTGCTCTCAAGAAAAACATACAAAAAATACAAAGAGAATACTCTAAGGTAGAGTTAAGTAAACGAGTATTTAAATAGATACTTTCAATCCAAGACATGAAGGAAGCAGAAAGTGAGGCTTGGAGATGGGTTTATAAAGGAGCTGGCATGTTAAATGAATGCTCAACAAAAAGGTATTATTTAAGGAAAAGTGGCAACAGCTTGTCAGACATAAACAAAGAATGGAAGGAAAACTATGTCACGGCTAGCCAGAGTGATGTGCTCATTTTGGAGAAGTGATACTGAAGACAGAAAGTAAGCCAAGATTACAGACAGCTTTATTTTTGTAGCAGTGTTTTAGACTTAGAACAACTTGCTGAAGGTTTTTAAGGTAAGAACTATTCTTAAAAAGCTTTGTTATAGATCAACTGGATGAAGTTTTGCAGAATGACTTGGAAAGAAAATGTAGTATCAGTCACGTCAAACATTTATCATTTCCTTGTGGTGAGAACATTCCAAATCCTCTCTTTTAGCTATTTTGAAATATACATTGTTATTAACTATAGTCACCCAGTGGCATAATAGAACACCAGAACTTATTTCTTCTATGTATAATAGTATTCAAAGAGGTATTGAATTTTCATTTTTTTCTTTAGTATATAAAATTTAAAAAGTCCTGTTATTGTTGAAAACCAAAAGGAATTTTGAAGGAAAAAATAGGAGCTTAAATACCTGAGTAGTATGGCTGTAAATGATAGAAACATTAAATGTGACTCCAAAAGGCATTTGTAACAGTGGTACAAATAACAGAATGGGAGCTGGGTAGTGAGTGGATATTAAAATTCCATTTTGAACATAGTGACAGTAAATTGAAAATATCTCAGAAGTAGCTGAGCACGTGAGACTAGTGGTCTGTTCTGAAGATGGAGATTTGACAACAGGGAAACACTATGACATAGTGAGTTAACGTTCATACAAATTTAGGGCTTATTCTGATCCTTTCTCTTTGTCATCTGGGTGACCTCACCTAAGTCATCTAATCCCTGGAGTCTTAGATTTTTTGAAAATAAAAATTGTCTTTCAAAATTTTGGTGACTAGCACTTTGTAGGCACAAGTGGAATGTTAGTTATTCTGAAGAAATAATCATTATCAAAAAATTTATTATGGCATCTCCATTGCTGTTTCACTTGAATTGAAGATTGTCTTTGGCTTACTAGTTGAGAACACCATCATGAGTTAATATGATTTTTTTTAAGTCAGGAATGTGCTAACATGGGTACTTTGGCCTAACACATGCAAAAGTATCGATTTGTGTGGAGAAATCTTTTCTCAATTAGATGCCTGAAAGGACAAAACATCATTATATGAATAACTTTGCTTTTTCTAAGTTCATCTTTCTAAAATACTGTATAACATATCCCAAAGGATATTGCTAATTTGAATCTCCTATTTTTGTAAAAGCTGTCTAAGAAACGAGTAATGAGAAATTGTCATTTCTATGTAGCTAGAATATGCCTATCAGAAATGATGCCTGATGAAATGTGAAAATGCTGATTAATGAAGGAGAGATTGTATAGGTCTGGAAATGCCAGATAGCCCAAAACTCTAGGTTGCATCTGAAAGCAAAGAACAGGGGAAAATGTTCTGGTTTAGCCTCTGAGTAAAAGAACTTCAGTCCCCATGACTGCCCATCTGGCATTTTTCACCAGCACCAAATTCATTAGCAATGATTAGTCCTTTTCTCCAAATCTTTCACTCAAAATAAGTAAATAGAAGGAGAGTTTAGGCAGTAAAAGATCAAGGGACAGTATCTCTATTTTAAGATGTCCTTAAGTTATCCTGATTGGTCAAAGCCTAAACAAGCATTAAAGAAGGAGGTACATGATGAAAAGATGAATTTTCCCTAAACATCTCCAATGTTATGTTCTATGTTAGGTAACAGAGAATTTGGTTAAAGTGATTCACATATATTGACATTTCTTCATGTGAATTTAGATCAAAAATGACATGGAAGAATCTTTTTATTTCATTACCTCAGCCTTTATTTCTTTAATAGAAACCCTCACTGTATAAAATTTTCATGTTTTTTAGCTCAATTTTTAAAAAATATACAATGTTATAATAAAAGATCTGTTTAATGCTGAGTCATCATGTGGTCGATTGGACCCTCCATCATTATATTGGTTGATATTGTAAAGCCAATAGGCTTCCTAAGACTTTAGTAACCGCCTTCAACCTTTATGTATCAGCAGTCAACTCTAGATTTTAGGACTCAGTTTTAAAAGGAGAACAGAGAGAGGGAGATGGAGGGGGAGGGAGAGAAAGAGAAGAAGAGGGACAGAATTTAAGAATAGAGATTTAAGATTTAATAGAGATTTAATAATTTAAATAGAGATTTAAATTATTCACTTCTCAGAAGTTGCTCTTTTAGAAAATGCTTTCTGAAAGTCATGATATAATGTGGCTCACCTAGAAAAAAATCAGGATTTACAAAACTGTCAGAAACCTACATCAATTTTTTGATTAAATGCATATAACATAAAAATTAAAGAAACTTATCACTATACAGTGACCAAAATACTACAGTACTACACAATCATTTTCATATAAGATTTCATATAGGTTGGTACAAAAGTAATAGCCGTTTTGACCATTACTTTTTTTTTTTTTTTAAGATGGAGTTTGGCTCTGTTGCCCAGGCTGGAGTGCAGTGGCATGATCTCTGCTCACTGCAGCCTCCGCCTCCCGGGTTCAAGCAATTCTCCTGCCTCAGCCTCTGAGTAGCTGGGACTACAGGCGCCCGCCACCACGCCCGGCTAATTTTTGTGTTTTTAGTAGAGACGGGGTTTCACCATATGAGTCAGGGTGGTCTCAGTCTCCTGACCTCATGATCCATTGGCCTCCAGAAGTGCTGGGGTTACAGGCATGAGCCACTGTGCCCGGCCTGGCCATTACTTTTAATGGTAAAGACAGCAATTACTTTTGCATCACCTAATAAATATGCTAGTTAACAGTGGTGAGAGAAATAATATAAGTTGTTGTATGAAATCCCATAGTATAGTGCCATATCTTTTCCCAAGCATATTTTTATTTATGCCTGGGTAAATTCCTATTACTTATTGCTGTCCTTTTTTTTCATGTATTAACCTTGTTTCTCATATTCTCATGTTCCCTTACTCTCTTACTCTTAGTTATATTTTATGTTTTTGGAAATTCACTTTGTAACCAGATTTGTGTATGTAACTACACATTTAATGTCATGCATATTTAATACTATGCACTCCTAATAACATCTACCATATAAAGAACATGCATTTTAAGAAGTATGTTGCCAATAGCCACAAAGCTTTTATTTTGTGTGTGTGTGTGTGTGTGTGTGTGTGTGTGTGTGTAGGGGGTCCTGATCTGTAAATGTGTTCTCAAATACAATAATCTTAATATTGTTGGATTTTTTTTAAAGGGATACAATGTGAATAGGTAATACTTATTGAGCACTGGGCTAAGCCATACACACACACACACACACACACACACACACACACACACACACACACACAGAATCTCATTTTTGCTCATATAATAACCTTATAAAGATGGAAACTATTTTTATCCTCATTTTAAGATTAAAAAAGAGGTTTGAAAACAAGTAACTAGAATGAAGGTACATTGTAAATGGTGGGACTATAATTGAAAATCTTGAGCTCCACATGGTTGTAAAACAGAATTCTCAGAAAACAAGATAATTTTCATGTATACTGGCATTAGCTATAGTGCTTATGGCCTACAATTTTGGTTAGTTCTGCCACTGAGAGATTAATTTTCTGCCATTGGATATTCCTCAATAGCAGTTGTCTGTCATATTTCCCAATTTGCTGAAGGCTAACAATGAGGGTGTGTGTGTGTGTGTGTGTGTGTGTGTGTGTGCAGGACAGGTAAGGGAGAAAGGATTTCATTGAGAGTGAGTTCTTCACCAGACTGAAGGATGCTGAATACTGCTGAGTATGATCTCCTTGCCCTGGTAATAATTCCTTTAGGGTTCTAGGGAAGAAGTATATGGCACCAGAAACAAGCCTTTGGGTTTAGATCATTGTTCAGTTTGATAACCTGGGAGTTGGGACTTCTGATTGTGATTAACTGGTTGGTGCACACTGAAGTCTATCTTTAGCATGCTTCAGCATCTCTCTCATGGCATTAGTGGATGGGGAATTTACATTTTTGTTTTCAAAAGAGAATAACCAAATGCCTAGAATTAGTACTAGCATAGCAAAATTTTAGTGGTGAGTACCTGTAAACATTTTCTTCAAAAATCAATTAGTTCATAATAGTGGTAGCAAAATTAATTTGTCAAATATTTATGACAAAGTCTGTGCCAATTCCTGCCTCATTTTTACCTTGATCAGGAACCTCCAATGCTGCTAATGCTCTGTTTTCATTGAAGGAAACACCTGTTGCCTAAAATATTAATAACTCAGGTCAATTTTAAGACTGTGAAACCTCGGAGTCTATTCCATGGTTATTTTTATTTGCTTAACTATTACAAATAGGCACTTCATCTTTGAAATGAGAACAAGTTGTATAACTTTATTAATGAAAATTAGAAGTCTGAACTTTTCTACTACTTGGCTATGTAAGTGGTTTGTGATAAGCAATACATCCTCCTTTCATGAAATGTTCTAGAGATACATTTTCCTGACGTCCTTAGTCAGTTGATAGCTTATCTCTGCAGGAGCCATGAGTTAGTTTTGCAGATCTAGTAGAAGGAAGAATTTCCAATATATTTTTTTAAAAACTAAAATTTGATTTCCATCTGGGCAATATGGATTCTCCATTCACAAGGCTGTAAAATATCTATGAATAAAAATTTTCTAGCATGAGATCTCTATTGAGGAGGAGTCTGGGATAAAGACTATTGGAATGGAAGTCAACAGCTTTAAATTCTTGTTCTTGTGTAATGTCGAACCACCCTGACACCTTGGTTACATCGCTTAATTTCCCCGACGCTATTATTTTCATTTGTTAAACAAAAACTTCAGTTTCTGGGGACTCTTCTTACTCCAACTCAATTAATGACTACCTGTCCCCTCCAGTTTTGTTTGGGACCAGAGTGTGCCCATTGCCATTCCTGTGGCTGTGAGCGCTTGTCACTTTGTTACATCCTGAGAAATGAGTATTTGGCTTGTTTAGTGACACTAGATGAAGCCTAAAGTTTATGAAGCTGCTGTAGGTTTCGTTGTTTCGGCAGCACTTTTTATTATCACATCTATGTTTTATAAGTACTGGTTAATGTAGAGGAGATGACAGATTTTTTTCTATTAATGTTTTATATACTATAATCCTATTTTTTAAAAAAATCAGTTATTTAATTGGAACATTTTAAAAAGGATTTGTTTTATTTGAGGGGCTCCAGTTTTTAAAGAAGTTAAAAGTAATCTTAAAAAGTTCGAAATAGGGCCGGGTGCAGTGGTTCATGCCTGCAGTTCCAGCACTTTGGGAGCCTGAGGCAGGTGGATCACCTGAGGTCAGGAGTTCAAGATCAGCCTGACCAACTTGGTGAGACCCCCGTCTCTACTAAAAATTCAAAAATTAGGTGGGCATGGTGGTGGGTGCCTGTAATTCCAGCTACTCAGGAGGCTGAGGCAGGAGAATCACTTGAACTCAGGAGGCAGTTGCAGTGAGCCGAGATCGTACCACTGCAATCCAGCCTGTGCAACAGAGCAAGACTCGGTCCTCCCCCCCAAAAAAAAGCTCAAAATAGGTATATGATAACATCAAATAAGAGAATTTAAAAAGCTGACTTTTAGCTATGTTGAATTCAGTCTTATTCATGAATAAATTTGGTAGTATACATAGTTGGCTCAAAGGTAATTATCTGGCGAAGCTGAAATTTTATTGTGATAAATATTATTAGTCATTGTATATTTATGCTAAGATGGACTGTTCATATGTAAATTAGTCAAAAGCTGAAGAAAATGAGGAGTTAAATCAATGAAAGTATTTTCAGAGTTGATTTATATGATATTGAAAAGTAGTAACTTATTTATCACAGACTATGAGTCTAAAAGCACATGTAAATTCCCTTCCGTTAATGTATCTCTTTCCTACTTCCCCATCCACCTCTAAAAAACTCCGTAGTTTCTAGACTGTGACCTTTGCTGAGACTTAATATTCTAAATCAAGTTATTATACTAGGTTCCCAATGATCTCCTTCACTCTGTTGAAACTCTAAGTTGATATTTAAGAACAATTCATGCAAACTTTGAAAAAAAGTACCATTTCCAGTTTAAAAAAAAATCTTAAAGCTACTTTGAGTGCTGTCCAGGAAAGAAAACAGATTACAACTTTTGATAACATAGGAAGAAAACATTATTATCACAGCTTGAAATCTGTTAACAGGAACTTTCTTTAGGGAACAAACATTAAAGTACAACAGAAATTTAATTACAAGAAGATTTTCCACTTGTCAGAAATATTTGCATTAATGTCAGTAATAACTACAATAAAGAGACTATTGTCTGTTGCTGGGAGAAAAGGAGATGAAAGGGATCCCTGAGTCCCTGTTACAGACACACTAAAGGCACGTTGATTATTGAGATTTTCTTTTGGATAAACCAAAACAAAATACTGAGTAAAAAAATATTAAAGCAATATTCATTCATTAGTATCATATCGATTGTCAATGTTTCACCAGGGAATTGTCGGGGCTACTATTTGCCCTTTTAGCCTGGTATGAAATTAGCTCATTCAGTATATAATATTTGTGGAGAAATGTGACAGCAGCATAGAAGAACATTGAGATCTTTTATTGATTCTTCCTTTGCTTTCCACCCCTGAGTTCAGGGCACTGCTTATAGGATAAGTTTCAAGAGCTGTATCTAATCTAGATATTGAATTTGTTTAGAACCTCTATCATAATGACATTGCAAGAGTGAGGGGCAACAGGAGGTCCCTGGCAGATCAGGTAATCCTTTCAAATGCAGCATTTAAGGCCTCTTTGTGCTAGTGAAATGAATGTATTGCAAGGAACTAAGAGTATTCTCATGAATTAATTTTCGTTATCCATCTAGTATCTCTTGAAAAAAAGGGAGCACTTTGCAGAGCTCTTACTATTTGTGAAACCCTTTGCACATATTGTTTCACTTGTCCTTATAGTACTTTCTTTCCTTTTTTTTTTTTTTGAGACAGGATCTTGCTCTGTCACCCAGGCTGGAGTGCGCAGTGGTGCAATCTTGGCTCACTGCAACCTCCACCTCCTGGGTTCAAGTGATTCTCCTGCCTCAGCCTCCAAGGTAGCTGGAATTACAGGCACCCACCAGCATGCCTGGCTAATTTTAGTATTTTTAGTAGAGACGGGGTTTCACCATGTTGTCCAGGCTTGTCTCGAACTCCTGACCTCAAGTGATCCACCCGCCTTGGCTTCCCAAAGTGCTGGGATTACAGGCATGAACCACCACACTCAGCCACAATACTTTCTTGATGTGGGTATAATTATGTTCTTTTCAGATACTTCAGAGAAGTAAAGTGTATTTCTTAAGGCCATTTAGCTAGAACACAGTGAAGCCATGATTCAAATGTAGGACTGCAGAGTTCACGAAACATGCACTTAACCACACCATTTTCTATAGCTTTGGTGAGCAATTTGAAATATCCTTTGAGACCAATTTCAACGTCAACATAATAAAGACAAAGCTTTTATCTAGTGTTTCCCAACCTATGGATTATGTACCCTTGGGAGATATCCAAGTTAATATAATGCATCCATAAATCCAAATATACATCAAGCATTATCTATATACAATGAAGCTGTTACATCCTACATTTATTAAATGTAAATATATGCATATAAATAATAAGACATAAATCCAATTATTAATCACCATTGATTTTTAGGAGCTTTGTTCATTATAATTTTCCTAAGCAATTTTGTCAAAAAGGAATAATTCTAAACATGTGGGGTTAGCAAAGTTATTGTTGTGATTTTTTACTTTCAAAAGGGGTTCTTGTTCTTGAAAATCCTAAGAACTGCCATTTTGTGGGGTACTGATTTGGACTACTTTTACTCATATCATTCATTGTGCATTCATTCATTCAGTAATTAAATTCTGGTTGAACATCAACCATATGCCAGACATTATTTCTAGTAGCAGTAAAGAAAATGGACAAAGATCCCCACTTTTGAGGAGCTTAAATTTTGGTGTCATGTATATTATGTTATAATGTATATGTTGTAGCACAGCCAGAACTGTTTTCTAAAATAATCTTGGCCCTACATGAAGATATTGCCTTGCTAACCTTTTTTGTAGAGTTAGGGTGGGAAATGATTCAGACTAGGATCCTGTAAGGTTCTGACAGAGGCGATTTTGGAAGTTTGGATTGGATAAATTGTCAGTCAGGATCAGCTGTATGCAATGCCTAAACTCTAGGGTATTGCCATAGAATGTAGCCTTGGTTATCCAACTCTTATTAAAGCTCGTTTTTTGAAAATTAATACTAAAAAAATAGCCTGAAGTATATGCATCCTGATCCATCTAGTCTGCTAAATAGCATAAAAATGTATCCCTGAATAAAGTTAGGCAATCAGAAAGCTGCCTGCTTAGATTGTGTGGTTTTGGCAGTCCTTTTGAATTCTGTACATTAAATTGTGCTTTGGCATGAAGTCGGTGAATAAGGTGGGGCAGCCACAGTGAGAAACAGCTCTGTGGAGCTCTCTGTGTATTGCAGGTTTATTATTGAGGATGACGCTCCCCAAAATTTCCTCAGTGTCCCTTCTGTGATGAACCGTAGGAGAGTTTTGTGTAGACTTCAGTGTAGCAAAATGTGTGTTTCTCTGGAAGAGCTGGTATTTTTTTATCTTACGCACAATGATAATTTATAACTGATCATATTTCTCAATTTATTTTGTCTGATAGGGGAGTCAGAGCTGAATTTATGATCCATTTTTAATTCTTTTGCAGAAATATACACATTTATTTCCGAGTTCTTACTCTCTGGCATCTTCATAAAATATGAGCTTCATTTTCTCTGTGTCCTGATTTTCCTAATTTAAAAAGTTTTATTTTACTATGTGAATTTTTATAAGCAACTACAAATGCTTTTGAGAACAAGGCAGGCTATGTGGTTATTAATGAAATAAGTATAATAAGAGCTAGGAGAGATTGGAGAAGTAAAAACTCTAACCCCCAGCGTCATAACAAAAGTCATAACAAATGTACCATAATAGTGTAAATTAACCCTGTAAGGTGACTTCTCACCATTTTTAAAAAACTGTTTCAAAGTCAGCCCCAGAAAATCCCTTAAACTGTCTTTGGATTCTCGCCCCTACGCTAGCACCCTGTGGTTTGCTGTTCTCAGGGCTTTCCATTTCTGTATAGGGTGGCTCAAAGAAAACAGTTTACCTGAAACAAGAATTTAAACGACTAAAGATAAAGTTGGATGATATGTTTATAATATTTTATTTGAATTATACCATCTATATCTTTAAGGACCACATATTCTTATAACTCAGTCTAAGACAGAGTCTTTATTTCTGATAAGAGCTTGGATAGAATATTTTGACATTTACACTGATTTTTACATTCTATGCTTCCTCTAATTAGGTTACTTTCCCAAGTTGTTTAATTTCAGTCTCCTATGAAATAGAATTCATATGAATAGAAGTATTTGCTTATTTAACAAAAACATATTTTAACAACACTCTATATCTAAGTTTCAGAGACCCAGTTACATTGAGAGAATAGAGATAACTTCATGCTCTAGCCATGCTGGTCTATCTTTATTTTTAAAATAAGAATTTAAGCCATACTCCACTGTCAGTTTTGTTGGTTTATTAACTGTAGAATACTAAAGTAACTGATGATCACAGGAGGTTCCTGTTTAAGTTCATTGGACTGAGGATGATAAATCTCTTAAGAGGAATTTAGATTAGTAAATGTACAGCCCTCACAGGTCATATTAAGCTTATTATTCCCAAATATGACTTTGGTTCTTTCCATAGAGCACAATTCATACTCCTCCATGGTCCCAAGGAGATTATAGATGTAAACAGGAATTTTCTCTTGTGGAGTGAAAGAGGAGTCCAGCAGGATGTGAACCAGGCTAATAAAATGTGAATTTATAGGTGTTCTGCTTCTGAGCCCACTTTCTGTGTCTGCTAAGTCCAGGTCTTCCTAATCCTTCCCCACCGCAGACAGGTGCTGCTCTTCTTTTCATATAGTTATTGAATATTAACTACAAGAGTTTGTTCTAAGATAATATTAGGATTCTGGCATTCATAGCCACTGAAGGCAAACAAATCAGTGCTCAGGTGAATTAAGAAGAACCAAAGCCCCAGTTGAACAATGTCTGAGAGAGTGTTTGGCCATATATTTGAATAAAGTATATACAGCTTCCTTAAATTTTTAAAATGTTTTAGTTAGTTCTGAAAAAAACTTTTGTCTTGATAATTGTCTGCATATTTATTTATAAAGACTGATAATTGATCTAAAATATTCAGAAAGAATTAAGCCGTAGACATTATCCCAGACCCATATGGCAACCATTTTATGAAACTTTATTTAGCACTCAAACAAACAAACAAACATTCCCAGTGGAAAAAAAAAATACTGAGCACTGTATTTCTCATATAGTCACAAATAAATTTTGTGGTTTTCTAAGATACCTAACACTTTTCTCAAAGTGAAAAGCTTTTCAAAGTTAAAGTCAGATATTCATGTGGAGTGATTCTTAAAATGCGTAAGAATGTAAATAGCCAAAAATTGAAGTTAACCTCTTTTGACAATTCTGTAATGTCTACCATTACAGATTCAAAACAAGACAATAATTCTATATGAAAACTTTACTAGTTTGGTCCTAAAAAAAAATCTAGGATAAAAAGATATGTGGGATGCTTCCACATACTATTTCATAAAATTATGCGATTTGATCTGATTGTCGTAGTCTGGAATGTATTTTCCCTGGTGTTTAGCTTTTCCCCCCTCATGCCTGAAATAAATTTTCTGGAGTTTACATCTTTGCTATATACTATGTAGTCTGAACAAAAATATCATCCTTCTCTAGGGAGTGAGTGAAGAAAATGCTTCTTTACATGGGGTATTTCACCACCTATACTTTTTCAGGTGCTTTTGTTTAGAAATGTCACTCAGTTCATTTTTACTCCTTACTGTATTTTTAATGTATTAAAATCTCCTTTGTGTCATGTCTATTATGAACTCTTTTAATTTCAACCTGCTGCTTGCATAAGTCTTAACCTATCTAAAATACTGCCACCTATTTCCTATCATTTCTCTTCTTTGTTTTTTGTTTCTTCCCACTTTTTATTGCCTTTCTTAGTGTAGGTTCTTTGGAGATATTCAGCAAATATTTGTTGAATAAATGAAAAAATAAACAAATTCATCTGTTACATCTACCATATATTGCCTCATGTTGTAATTAAATTGTGTACAAATAAACTGTAAGTTCCTTGAGGGATATAATGTAGAAATACATCCCCTCCTCCACACTTATAAGTGTGCACACCCACATACATATACACAGTACCTTGCTCAGAATATTTCCAAGGTAGATTGTAGATGTCAAAATGTTTATATTGAATATGTATGTCAAGGTAGGTTAGTGGCATATCAAAACATGGAATATACTGACACCACATCTTAAATGTGATGCTATTCTTTTTTATTTATTCATTCAACAAACATTTAGGGAGCTCCATAGTATGCCACACATTGTTTCTGATACCAACACAGTGGTGGTGAATGAAATAGATGGAGTTTCTGACTTCATAGGTCTTATATTCTAGTAGAGAGACAATAAACAAAGAGATGAATAAATATGTGACATGCCATTATTAATAACATGCTATAAAGAAAATGAAACAGCGTCCTTGCAGTGACCATGAAGAAAAGGGCTACATCAAATCAGGCCTCTCCACAGTGATATTTAAGTAGAGATATGCATGAAGCAAAGGAATGAGTCATGTAGCTATTTGGTAGAACAATGGTTTAAGCAGAGAGGACAGCAAATAAACAAGTTCTTAGGCCAGAATGAAATTGGCCAGTTCAAGGATGAGCAAAATAGCCAATGTGGTGAGCTCATGTGAATGAGACAGAGGACTGGATTATTTACCTGGGCATATCCACTTGAATGTTACACAGGCAACTCTAATGAGAAGGAGCCAGCAAAGGAGCCTGCGATGCCTTGGCCATTGAGGAAGAAGTAAAATTAGGGACTATGAACCCTTGGAGCACAAAGTGTCCAAGAAGAAGGGGATGATCTTCCGTGTTCAGCACTGCAGAGAGATCATTTAAAATGAATATTGAACATTGATCAGTTGCTTTGGCCAGAAGAACATCCATGGAGATCTTTAAAAGAATGGTTTCCATAATGAGTGGGGATGAGCACCCAACAGGAGTTGGTGGAATAAAGAAGGAGAGGTGAGAAACTGGAGAGAGTGAATATAGGTATATTTTGAGCAGGCAGGAGTTTCTTTAGAAAGGAAAACAGCAGTGGAGAAGTTCTGTGGGGGATACTTAGGGCCTGGAGAATTTTTTGTTTGCTTGTTTATTTTGTAAGATGGTCAATATTACAGCATTACAAGTTGAGCATTTCTCATCCAAAATCTGAATCATCCAAAAATCTGAAATCTGAGACGCTCCAAAATCTGAAACTTTTTGAGTGTTGACATGATACCAGAAGTGAAAAATTTCACACTATACCTCATGTGCTGGGTCGTATTAAAATGCAGGCACAAAACACACAATTTATTCAGCATCTCCAAGGGAGAAAACACCCTCCCAGCCCGCATCAGCTGTGATAGATCTGTTTCCCACACGCCCAGATTCCTCCATGCAAGCACACCCACAAAGGGTAATAAAATGGCATGTGTGCAGGCCGGGTAAGCCAACAGCAGGGTCTTCCTCATGCCTCACATGGGGCCAAGACCTACAGACATTGCTCACTGTACTTTTTGCTTATTCTCTGCTCTGTGGTGTAAATATATTGTTAAAAATGTCAAAAAGGTGTGTACATACCCCAATGGCTAACAGGAATAAGAAAAAGAGGAAGAACTTATGTTGATCTATGGCACAGAAGGTCACACTGTTGAAGAAACTAGACAATGGTATAGTGTGAAATGTCTTACAGAAGAGTATGGTGTTGGACTGACTCCTGTATATAACCTGAAGAAACAGAAGGATACACCATTGAAGTTCTTCTGAAAGTGATGAACAGAAGTTAGTGAAAGATAGAGAAACACTACATAAAGCTAAAAATGAAGATCTCAATCATGTATTGAAAGAGTAAACCCTAAGTGTTGCAGTGAACACATCCACTTTCTCGTATACTGATGGTAAAACAAGAAAAGATCTATCACAATAAACTGAAAATTGAAAGGGACTGTGAATATTCAACAGACTGGCTGCAGAATTTTTTTTAAAAGACATGACATTAAAATTTTAAGGACATTAGGTATAAAGCAGCTGCTCATCATAAAACACCAGAGAAATTCATTGATGAGTGTGCCAAGGCCATTGATGATGAAAATATGACACTGGAACATATAATGAACATATAATGCTGATGAAACTTCATGCTTTTGGCTTTATTACCCCAGAAAGACACTGACTACATCACGCTTTTGGCTTTTTTACCACAAAAAGACACTGACTACAACAGGTGAGACAGCCTTTATAGAAATTGAGGATGCCACGGACAAAATAATTGTGCTGAGATGTGTTAATGTAGTAGGCACTCATAAGTGTAAACTGGCTGTGATAGACAGACCTTTGCACCCTTGCTGTTCTCAAGGAGGGAATGTCTTACTAGACCGTTATTATGCTAACCCAAAGGTATGGATCATCAGAGACAATTTTGCTGGTGGGTTTCACAAACATTTTATACCAGTGGCTTGTGCTTACTGCAAGGAAGCTGGACTGGATGACAACTGCAAGATTTTCTTATTCCTCGACAACTTTTCCACTCATCCTCCAGCTGAAATTCTCATCAAAAATAACGTTTATCCCATGTACTTTCCTCCAAATGTGACTGTATTAATTCAACAATGACCAACATATTCTTAGAAGAATACCTTGAAGAGTAAATATAAATACCTTGAAGAGTAAACATAAAAACAGCTTCTCAAACAGCATGCTAGTAGCAGTGAACAGAGGAGAGCATGTGGAAGGTTTTCAAAAAAGTTTAGCATGAAGGGTGCTGTATATGCTGTTGCAAATGCTTGGAACGCAGTGACTAAAGACACAGTTGTGCATGCCTGGCACAATATCTGGCCTGAAACTGTATTCAGTGATGATGATGAAAAAGGTGGCGACGTAGAAGGATTTCATATGCCAAGTGAGAAAGAAATAATGTCTGACCTCCTTAAATATGCAAAAAAAATGTACCTTCAAAGTCCATCAGTAAGCTGGCAGAAGTCAATATTGAAGAAGTTTTTAACATCAATAATCAAGCTCCGGTTGTTAATTCCTTAACAGATGGCGAAATAGCCAGGGAATGGTTCTGAATCAAGGTGATTGTGATAACAGTGACAATGAAAATGACGTTGTTAACTGTAGAAAAAGAGTCTATAAATGGCATGGTGAAATGTGAAAATGTGTGGTGGTGGGCTTTTTGAGGGACTAGAGCAGTGTGCGTTTGTAACAGAAAAATAAATGATGTAAGCTGATAAAATCAAAGAACTCTCTAAAACAAAACCATTGTTAATGAGGCAGATGACTCTGGAGGAAACATTTAAAAAAGCCATCCGGGAGGATGCTTCCTCATCCCTGCAGGACCCACTTCCGGATCCCTCAACTGCTTCTGATGTTTCTTCTCACCTAAAAAAAAAAACAACAAAAAATACAGTGCACAGCAATCTTTTCATCAAAGCACAGCACTGTAGGTGGGGACTGAAAGCCTGCCATTGTTTGTTGTTGCTGTTGTTTGATAGCTGATACAGGTATTCTGGTCATGCTACTGGGCTGCTTCATTATCCTGAACACATTGTTTTTATCATTGTATTAATAGTATGTCTTTTTTTACTGTTAAGTACTTATGTGTGAATAAGTATAAGAAAATGATGGCTTACAGGTAGCATACAAATTCAGAGTCAGGAATGATGGTCATGCCAAATAACCACAGATTGCCTCATGGGTGGCTGAGATAGTCACACCTTTGTTTCTGAGGGTTTAATGTTCACAAACGCGGTTTCATGCACAAAATTATTAAGCCTATTGAATAAAATTACCTACAGGCTCTGTGCATAAGATGTATGTAAAACATAAATAAATTTTGTGTTTAGATTTGGATCCTATCCCCAAGGTATCTCATTATGCATTTGCAAATAATCTAAAATTAAAAAATTTTTTAAATCTGAAACACTTTTGGTCCTAGCCATTTCGGATAAGACATACTCAACCTATATGTACAAATGTTATAAAGAGAACAATATATTCAATAATAATCTCTGTTCTCTGCCTGTAATATAAGGGTGAGAAGTTGTGATTGGGTCACAATCAGCTTGACTGATATCATTTATACACACACACACACTCAAATGCATGTTAGTTCAAGGTTCCAGAGATTGGCTTTAGTAATTAAGATAATATTTAATATTGAGATAAGGTCTTCAGATTTTTTAACTTCCTTCATCTCATCTCTGCCTCTCTGTGAAAAACCTATTGATGTGTTTGTGGAATATTCATTCATTCATGTAATAAATACTTCTAAAATTCATTCAACACTGTTCTGGGCTTTGAGTGTGGAGAAGAGAAATGAACAGAGTTGTCCTCTGCCTTCTTGGTATTTGCACTGTCTATTGATTCAAAGAGAAGGTAGCCTATTTTTCATCATTTGCATCTCGTAAAGTTTGTCTAAATAGCACAGGTCTAAATAGCACAGGTTGAAATGTCTAATTTAAAATTTGTTCATTTTTTTTAACTTTGAATTTCGGGGTTATATGTGCAGGATGTGCAGGTTTGTTACATAGATCAATGTGTGTCATGGGGGGTTGTTTAAAATTTGTTCATATTTCTATGGGACTAATTTAATTTCTATTTTTATAAGAACATTAAAATGAATAAATTCCTTTGTTGTGTTTCAGAGGCTGTCAAGAAATTTTGGAGTATAGTTTAATTTTATTGTGAAAATTATCTTTAATTACTTGCAGCTTCTGTGATTATTAATTCCAGTGATAATAAGTAAAACCTTTAAGATATTGAAAAGAATATATTTGGCATAGGATTGTGAAATGAGCTTTCCAAAAAAGATTCTGGGAGAAAAAAATACTTTCATTCCAGTGAACATCCAAGACTAGGACACACACACAAATCTCATATTATCTGGGATAAATATATGCATTACAGTCATAACTAACCATTATATTTGCTAGTGACTCCTCAGGCAAAAATTATTGACTGTGTATTATGTGTTTGAGTGACATTTTTGTTGTCATTTCTGCCTTAGCTTTTACCGAAAGTTTTTTGAAACTTGAAAACTGAACTACTTGCAATCCTCTGGGGGCCAAGCGCAAGAGGGAAATTTTTATGTGAATTTGTTCCATAATGGTATATGCCCAGCATGGGGTGGAATGCGAAGAAGGAAAAAGGTTGAAGACATTGAACAACTTTATTGAGCCTCCTGTGTGGTGTCTTTACAGTAGGACATTATTATTTCCCTTGGAGTGGATCCCCAGCGCAGCAGATTCCATCTTAGTCAAATGTCAGTGTAAAAACACAATTGCTTGATTCAAAGTACAAGCTTTCCTAGGAAGATTTGCCAGCTTGGGTTATTTACTTTTCCGTTTGCTTCCATTTATAACAACAACCGACAGTTACTTGCACCTATATAAGACTTATGACAATTTTTCCTCTTAATTAATTGCATGGTTTTATTTGCTTATCTTTTACTTGCAAAATCTACAATAAAATTCCAGTCTCACGTGTCCCATGTGTTTTAAGTTTATTTTTTCAGATCCCATAAATGTTATTTAGTTTAGTAAAATTGAAGTCAACTTATAAATGATAAACAATTTCAAGAAAGTAAGATATCTTCCTGGATTTGAGGGAATCAGTAATATTTGTTGAGGACCTAACACATGCTGGATATTGTTCCTGGTGTCATGGGAGAAACAGTGACATCACAGATGGACCTTGGCATCATGAAATTAGAATTAAACTGGGGAAAGACACATACACATACCGAATTCACTGAATATAAGAAAGAATGCTCCTTTGGAGTAAAGTTTTCAGGTTAATAGTTTGTGAGTTATTTTTTCCCCACATTCTCTCTTAAAATGCTTAAATTCTTTTTAAAGTTAAAATAGTCTAGTAACGAGAAAAGACTGTGGTAACTTTTCAAGGGGACTTACCTTGGAAGAGGAAATAGTTTAGCCGGGGAGAGGTGAGATACAATGGCAATACAAATTTCAGCCTCAAAATAAAAATGTTAAACCTTTAATTATTTTGTAATTAAAAAATAGAATCTTAGTTCTAAGGAAGCTGATCCATTATTTATCCAAGTCTTTTTAAAGAATGGTGAAATACCAAAGAAGAAAATTTCCGACAAACCAGAGCATTTTTACCCAGAAAATTATACACCCATAAAAGAGAATAATGATTAAAAATTGTGACTCTTATGATAGCTTTTTTTTCCCCATAAACAACTTGCATAATTGTATCTGGAGGGAGAGTTCAGCACAAGTATTTAGTACCTAGACTCTCCGGAATCAAAGTCTTGCATCCTGGCAGACTAAACTCTACTCTTAATCCTTCTGGGGTGGATAAATTAAGTTTCACACATTTAATTTTTTAGATCTCATTGATACTACAGTGCATTCGTGATTTGAAATCTCATTGGTGCTACAGTGTATTTGTGATTTCATGGATATTGTGAACATCACAGATCCACTCTGCTGTCCTTGGCCTAAACATCTGTGAGGCAGACAAAATGCGAGCGAATACTGAGAACTTCAGTTAGGTACAGGGTAATGAAAACAAATGCTCTCTTCACCTCATCTCATTTGTGTAGAAGGTATGTTAAAATTAAACAGAAGGGAAAAACTGTAATGACAGTGGTCTTAATCCTTTTGTCTAATTTGATCATAGGCAAAATGTTTGTCAGTTCAGTTAAGTATACTGAAGGTTCAGGGGAGAATCTGGTAATCTTCAATGTCAGCAGCTTCAAATTTTTTCTTGATAATTTATTGGTGGCTAAAGGTACGTCTCCTATCAGAAATGGAACAAAGGGAGGGAGGGAGGGAGGGACAGAAGAAAAAAGAAATTTTAAAGGAAGAAAGAAAGTCAGATAAGAAGGGAGGAAGGAAGGGAGGAAGGGGGGAAGGGAGGGAGGGGGGAAGGGAGGGAGGAAGGGGGGAAGGGAGGGAGGAAGGGGGGAAGGGAGGGAGGAAGGGGGGAAGGGAGGGGGGGAAGGGAGGGAGGGAGGAAGGAAGGAAGGTAGAAGGGAGGGAGGGAGGGAAGGAGGGAGGAGGGAGGGGAGGAGGAAGGAAAATCAAACATGTTAGCATCTAATTAATTTTTCATCACCGTCTTGCTTCTCTTAGAAGTTCTTTTGCCACCTGTCAGCCAACTTTCAGATAGACCGTTTCAGCAAAGTCTGTATTCTCTGTAACCAGCTCACCATGCCAGCTCCTTCATGCAGCTCTGAAGCGGGTCTTGCAAGTACCATTATCTTGGGATTGACATTGTAGTACTCTTATGCTTAGAACATGATTGGATAGGGTTGGAAAAACAGGGATTAGGGAAACCAACCTCTGTTTCCAGAGGCATGAATGAGCAAAGGTTGATGTTTTGCAGGATCCTGCCTCATCATGGGATTGTGTTTTCTTTATTCTACTGTAATCTAGCAACCTGTATTAGTATCTCATTTAAAATAACCCATTAAGATTAATATATATTATATTCTTACACACACATACATATACATACATAGTATATATGTATGTAAGTGTATAGATACATATATGTGTATATGTTATGTATTATATAGCTCAATGGGATATTTTAAGTGAAATTTTATATAGATATGTATATATATATAAAGAGAGAGAGAGAGAGAGGCATGTAAGCACTACCAACTCATAGATAATTGGTTTTAAACTGCAGTCCTTTCATTAAGGGGTTCCTTTCTTCGCAAATTGTTTCTAATCTATATGTCATTCAGTGCCATGTAAAAAATCTCATGGTAATAATTTCAGCATTATTTACATTTTCTCCCCCAAACTAGAAGTTAATCAAGTATTGTCCCCACTTTTTTTTCTGATTCTCAAACCCAACATTAACATGAGACCATTCATTTAAAAATGAGATGATAATATAATCCACACCAATCATATACCACTTCATCTCTATTTGGTGGCATTACGCTCTATAATATATCCTAACCGAGGATATTTATAATTAGAAAACTACCACTTCCCACTCAGGTTTTATTTCATCTTCTCTTAATTGGTAACTTGACTCAGCTTCCACTGTGATGACTACTCTGTCTGGCTTCTCTCCCTTCCACCTGTGGGGTGCACCTTCAAACCTTCTGCTTTTTATTGCACACATTCCACTCTAGAAAACTACTCCACCTTTAACAGCTGAATCCTTTTCTTTCCTACCTTAAATCCAATTCATAACTAACCTTAAAATTTCCCATTTGACAAATGACACAAGGACCCTTAATGGATATTTCTTTTATTTTCTTTAATGTATTGGAAATGCTTTCATCTAGTGATCTACGTCTTAGGCTTCTAATAAATTTCTTCTTCCATTCCTAATACAAGGTATTATATGAAAATAAATAAATAAATAAAAATAAATACAAACATTATATATGTGTTTTACATTGTGTATTATATGAAATTAGTAGACAAAATTAACTTTTTTCTCTATTATTTTTAAACTGGGGCAAATGACATTTTGAATTGTGTTCTATGCAATTTTTAAATTTGAAAAATCTTTTTTTAGATAAAAGGATAGACATTAATTTAAAATCCTAGTTCAGTATCTATTTTGTATTTCATAAGGTTAGTTTTTGACAACATTTACTTTTCAAACCAAGAATTCTGGACCACCATATTTGGTATTTCATATTAAATAAGGAATTATCTTTAAATACCCAATCATCTGAAAGTATTTAATTTTGAAAAATAAAAATCTTAAAGCAGATAATTTATTGATTATTGTTAGCCTTATGATGATTATATGGACATTTAAACTTAATTGAATGTGTATTTTGAACCCAACATTCCTACAATGTGGGAATAAAAAAATTTCTATGAAAAATTAAATACATCTTTTGTAGTTATTATGAAGGTGGATTTGGACTGACTTTAGAAATTGGCTGAATTGAATGACTTTCTGTGCAAATGGAAAAGAACCGACCAGTTTTGGGTGTAGCTGCACTTTTAAGAGAAGAAAAGAAGAAATGGAGAGAGACTAGAACTCCAATTAAGATGGCTTTTGAGAATATAGCCCTTGAGTATTGTTTGGAATCTTGAATTTGATTCATTATTCTAATCTCATTTTATTTGTCTAATCTCACAGCTTCCTCCCCTCCCATATTTACAAATGAAGCTTAATAGTGAATTATGTTAAAAATACTTTCTGATTCTATACAGTTTAAAAAACATCTGCACATATACCAGAAACATAGAATAATTGACTAAATCTGAAGAGGGTCTAAAAATTTAGATTTCTTTTTATGTGAGATTAGATTCCCACTGGCTAAGCCATACCAGTACTATGCTTTGTATGCACTGTAAAACGAGGGTAACAAGTAGAAAATTACAAAGTCACTATTTCATGTACCCTTTTTGCCACATACATTATTTTAGCTATTTCCAGCAAAAATGATGGCAGTTCTGATTTCTTCTCAGTAGGATATGTGGAGTAAGTTTAACAGCTTAGGAAGAACCCATTTTGTTTTTTATAGAAGAACAAATTTCCACACTTTATATGTATATATATAGACACATATATATACATATATATAGACACATATATATACATATATATAGACACATATATATACATATATATATAGACACATATATATGTATGTTTCTGGCATCTTTGTAATTAATAGCTCTACTGTCTGAAAAGAACATTGTCTGTATCTAATATTTGTATTCCTTAGATTATAGTCACTGTATATGTGAATGGGACATTAATGACTTTAATATATCAGAGTCTGTTTTTTTTTTAAACAGAGGCCATGGTCCTATCATTCTGAATAAATTACCTGGGAAATTTATTTCAAAAGAGCTTTATCTTCCCTTAGTGTGAGAAACCTTTCAGCTCATTACCAGACAGCAATTTAGTGAGACATCATTCAAGATGATGTTAATGGTTTGAATTATTTTGATGCCCCAAATAATGAGGATTCTCCTGCAAGTGACCAAAATTTATAGCTGTGGCTTGCATAGTAGCTTAGCAGTTCACATATGGCTTATGTCAGTGGCAGAAACAATGTTATTTTCTAAATCACATTGATTTGTTATGTGGTATTGAAAGATCTTAAACAGAATCAAGGTCTATAAATTGCAGAATGGAGTCCTCAAAACTTCTTATCTCTATTTCAGTTCTGTCAAAATGAACCCAGGAGCCAAGCATTCTATGTACACAGTGCTACTAGTCAAAGAATAAGAACTGAGACCATTCAATTTCCTCTTTTTCTGGCAAGGAGCCAGACTGACATTTTCTTTTCTGTTAGTTTTGGCAAGGAAGAAAGAGAGAGGAAACTTTACTGCTCAGTTACTGATGGTTTTTCTATTTTGTTTTTATTAAAAATGTTGAAACATGGGCCCTTTGTCAAAATTATTTTATTATTGAAGGGTTGGTGGGGTGAATGAACTGGCAACTGTTCAGAAAACCATTAACAGCACTGATAATGGTCAATCTCATTTGGGTTCCCCAACACGGAAGTGCTTAATTGCAATAAATTATGCTGCAGTACGGTGACTGATGTGCATGTTTAATGAATTGATACAGACTTGGAGGTTAATCTGCTGGGAGGTAACAAACTTAGCCCATCTGATATTGCAATAAAAGTATGATCTTTTTAAGTTACATGATGATATATTTTGGGCACAAAACTAAAAAAATGAGTTTTCATTGGCTGCAGATTTGTTGGGTCTCCAAGACTAAAACATTGAAAAACCAACAACCCTAATAGTGACATTTGAATGAAATACAAAACTTAAGTACATCAGCAGTGGAATGCAACCCACCCAGAATGAGAGACTGGTGGCCATCAAAGCACTTACAGAAAATGCAGTGTGTTCTCAGAAAACAATTGTTCTTAAGTTAAACCCTTATTACCTATGCAGTGGATTATATTTTTAGTTCTTAAACTTATTTGTATAACAAGAAAACAACTACTCTTTCTACATGATTCTACAATAAATATTCCTTGGAGTTTGTAGAGAATATGTGACTTTTCTCAGGAACCACAGAGAGAAAATGACTTTGTAAGCCTAAACATAAAACAGTTATCAATTTGAAAAACATTATAAATGGTTCTGTTAGTTGTAGGGTTACTGATGAGGTGAAAGGAGAAAAAAATCAGTAAAACTAAGGAACAATACTTTAATATGGGAAAATATTTGCATGCAGGCAAACATGGGAAACAATTACTTCTCTATTTTGTAATCAAGTGTTTATTAGTGTCAGTTCACACTGTGATATCTAGTCCAGGCAGAAAGTGAGATTAATTGTTTCACCTCAAAACAATCTTTTTCTGCACCTTAATGTTTTAAGTATTCTTTTTCTTCTTCACGGAGTAAGTATTCTGACATGGAGGATATCAGACTGAAACATTTGAAAGCCAAATCCCCTGGCTATGAAATCATTGAAAGCAGAAGTGAATGACTAATTAAAATGCTTAATCTGCCCAGAATTCCTATCTGTACTTTTTTTGTGGTGTCCTTTGCAGATGATTTAGTGACAAATTGCTGACAATTAAGGTCCTTGAGAAAAGTTAAAATATGAAGTACTATGTTTCCAAAAGAAGATAAGAACCATTCTTCTAGATAAATCAGTTGAGAGGCCTGTTTTGATAATAATTATCTAAGTGACTGTATAATAGGTTTTAAAGAATAGAAATGTAATGAGAGGATTTACCTAATTGGAGACATTGTGCAGGCTCTTATAAGATAGATGTCTTCATTTCTTTTTAAGATTTTCTTATTAACTGAACATACTCGTGGATACTCTGATACGTATCTTTTACAAAGTTTTACAACTGAAATGAAGGAAACTATTTTTACAGTACTTCCTAATTATTAGTGTTACCAATTCCTAAGCTGCTTGAACCCTATGTTTTCTGAACTCTCACACTGCTGACATTGAGGTCATTTTTGAGATTGTGCAAGGATCAAAAGCATCCTTATATGTTTCTGGCAATTTCACTAATTTGCTTAATTCTTCTATTAAAGAAGGTAGAATATCAGAAGCCATTTTGTTCAAATCTTATTTGTGCAATCATTACATAATCTAATACATATTTAATATAAATATACCAAGACTCTTTTTTTGACCTTCTAACAGAATAACATGGGTTGTAATATAAAATTTAGTCAAACTGCTTCCAAACAATTCCCATGTCTTGTTTTACATAACAAATTTTCTAACTTATGTGCTTATGTGTACTGCTTAAAATTGAAGAGAATTTGGTTATAGCAGTTTAGAAAAAGAATTTGAGAGGGTAGTTGAAGCCATTGGTCCAGTGTTTTCACCTTTGAAGAAAAATTTCTACCAATCTCATTCTTTTGTGGGAGGGAAGATTGCAAGTGAGAGTAACAGTGGCAGGGACAGCATTTTATGCAATTGTGCAGGCAACTGACATGCTTCCACAAGAGCTCATTCTATGAATTAGTAACTTTTCTCTGGGTAGGGCGAACCATAGATTGTCTTCTGAATTTGCGAGGATCTACTCACAAATCTTTAATTTGCCCTCAAAATTGTACTTTTGAACTTGTATAAATAGATGGCCAACATTAAATTAGCTAAAATGTTAGATTTAATGGTAAGATATATATATGTACATATGTATATATGTGTGTATATATATGTGTGTACTTAACTGTATAAGAGAATGAATTTCTTATGGAAGGATTTTTGTTTGTTTTTTAAGGTTTAATTTAAATAACAAGTAATATTGGTCAAAAAGTTGAACTAGGATTATATTTAATTAAAAATAAAGCCATGCACTGTATAGAGAAAACTTGGAGGAATTCAAGAGACATTACACACATTGAACTGAATTGACCATTTGCAAATTCTAAAGACTCTAACAAATTACGTCTTCATCAAAGTCATCATGATATTTTCCTTAGCTCTCTGAGGAAATGCCTGCAGAAGACTTGAGAGGACCATCCTTTCATAGTTTAATGTCTCTTCACTGATTAGCGAATATCATGTTCACTGCAAACAGAGGATGAAGAAGACACTAAGTAGAAATGTGTCCTGAAACAGGGGGCAACCAAGTTTCCCACATTCAACAAGAAAAATGGAACTGCATGGAAATGCAAGATGTCAAGATGAGAAGTGGAACAGGCTGTACTTTGTGTATATATAGGAATTTCTTAAGTTATTTGTGTTTGAGAGGAGAGAGTTGTTTTTGCTTCTTGAAGGAATGTACAAAATAAGGATGGTGATGAAAAGGGAAGGATGAAATATTGCTTGGAGACTGTCAAGATGGTGATAGAATGATGGAATGAGGAACGTCATCGTGATATGCAAGGGGAAAAGAAAGAAAGTGAATACCATGCTAATAAATTCCTTCTCTTTCCTGGTGGTATTTCTAAGGATAGAAATAAATATAAAAATTATCCTATTGAAAAATCAACATGGTAAAAATGTTTTCTGGTAAAACTGTTTAGGTTTTATTTTGGAAAGCAGTATTTGTTCACCTATATATCTAAGTATTAATTTTGAAATATATTGAATTCTAATTTATATCAAACCATAATAAGTAACTCAAGAAAGTGACTATAGTCAATCCTTATATTATTTTGTTGAAATAACATTATGAACATACACCTTAAAGGATTGTACACAGCCCTCAATTTGTAGTAACAAAGCAAGACTTGAAGAAGTGATATTTCCAAAGTAACATAACTAATATCGATTAAAATTAAAATGAAGTATTTTGATTCTGACGGCAGTGCACTTTCCAATACACAATACTGTAGGTGAAAGATGAAAGTATCCCACGTTACTAATGAAAAATTTAAGATTCAGAAATATCCAAAGCTGTGATGTCAGCAATAGAAGCACAAATATCAACTACCCAGACCACCAGATTGCCAGCCCAGCACTGGATCAGCAAGGCCTACATTTCCAAATGTTCATTTGTGAGTATCATGAATAATACTGAGTAAAATTCTTATACATTTATCAACAAATGAATACATGAAGCCTCTCATGGAAGATTTGGTATAAATGATTTTATTAAGGAAAGTGCATGTCTCTGTATACTTTTCTTTCTACACTTAAAAAAAAAAAACCCAATTACCTGAGTAAATCAGAATTTCCTTAGTGGTATGGGTTTGGGAGGCCAATAGGCTTGGATGCAAATCTATTCTTCACCATCAATGGGTGTGAGCTTGGGCAGGCACCTCCCCTTTCTGTCATTTAGTTTCTCTACCTGTAACTTGGGATAATAATAGTACCCATTTCTGGAGTGAGAACTAAAGAAGATGATGTATGTAACTGATGAACGTAGAAAGCACTCAAAGAATGTTCACTATTATTAGCAACCTGAAGATAACCATAACGATGTACAATGCATGGTATAGCAAGTAGTCCTGAATTTTGAAATCTGTTATTTTCTATTTATTATTATGTTTAATTGTGGCAAAATACATTTAATACAAAATTTACCATCTTGTCCATTTTTAAGTATACAGATCAGCAGTGTTAAGTACATTCTTATTGTTGTACAACCATCACTATTCTCTATTTGCAGAATTCTTCATTTTGCAGAACTAAAACTCTGTACTCATTAAACAACAACTCTCCATTCCTTCCTCCCACTAGCCCCTAACAACCAACATTCTATTTTGCATTTCTATGAATTTCACTACTCTAGGTGTTTCATATAAGTGGAATCATGTATTATTTATACTGGCTTATTTCACTTAGTATAACATCCTTGAGGGTCATCCATGATGTAGCTTGTGTTAGAATTTCCTTCCTTGTAAGACTAAATAATATTCCATTGCATATGTATGCCACATTTTGTGTATACATTCATACATTGATGGACATGTGGGTTGTTTTTACCTTTTGATTATCGTGAATTATGATACCATGAACATAGCTACATAAATAACATTTTGAGACCCTACTTTCAATTATTTTGGGTATATATCCAGAAGTGAAATTGCTTGATTAGATAGTAAATTGATTTTCATTTTTTTGGAGAATTGCCATATTGTTTTCCTAAGTGTCTACATCATTTTATATTCCCACTAACAGGGTTCAGGGTTCCAATTTCTTTACATCCTCATCAACATTATTATTTTCCAGTGTTTTTTTTTGATAGTAGTCGTCCTAATGGATTTGAGGTGGCTGAAACCTTTTATTTTTAATGTAAGAGATCTTTGAGGATCTGTTTGTCATTTGTTATAGAAAGTGACTGTTAAACCTACTCTGAATCTACTGTCATTGTTAGTTTGTAAAAATCACAGCAAAACACTGGGGAGATAATTCTAAATACCTAAGGACTCACTGGTGTTCACATGGCAACAATGGAATGAAATTATCACAAACTAGTAACTAAAATTTTTATTTCACAATTGTTAGGTTTGTATCATTGTCCTAAATTCTAGTTATTACATAAACTATATAACAATTGCAATAATAGGACTCAATTAATGTTGAGAAGATTAGGAAGCTTGAATTTGTTTGTTTTATAGATGTCAATATTAGGATATCTTCTTGAAATTTCCACCATTTATTCCCTTTCGTCCCCCATTAATAGTGTATTGTGTAGAGCCTGGAGTATTCTACCCAGCACTGGATACCGGAGTGGATTTTTTTCCCCCTACTTAATGTAAGTTTAAGGCTTTGTGCTTATTTTTTAAAAATCAAAACCAGGTATTTCATTCTTTTACTATTGATTCTTACATATATCTGCATATAGTGAGTACTATTTATAGAAATACATGTGCAATTCAGAAATATGTATTTCATTGTTAAAATAAAGAGTAAAGCAGAAACTTATTTATTAGACTCTTAATTTTAGAGAAAAATAATAATGAATAAGTTGTACTATGGGTTTTCATTGGGCAGTATCTATTTCTGGAACCACTAACCAATGATGGAATAACTAAGTCATTAATCCTTCAATGTGCTTAAGCTCTTAAATAAATGGGCACAGAGGATAAATAATTTTTTAAAAAAGTAAAAAACTAGCCACCAAGTTTATTTTGTTGTCCCTCAAATTTACCTAGTAATTAGCTGGCATTTTTCCTATGATATGTTAAAGTCAATTAAATAGATGCTTTAGTCAGGATTAATCGTATCACAGTAAAGTTAAAAAGGAAGAATATGAATGCTTATGTTTTTGTTTACTTGAATGTAAAAGGAGAATCATTTTACCCTAACTTCTAGGATGTTTGGATCCATTTATGACAGTCTGCAAGCTTATCTTCTTATACATTTTTTTGCATATTGTAATGTATGATGGGCTTATACCATGACAAAGATTGAAGATTAATATTGCGCAAAGAATACTCTCTTCCTTTGACTTATTCAAAAATATCAATGAGAAGGATTTTGGAAATCTTTTCTTATTCTACACAGAAGTGAAAATATGCTACAGGCCTTGGCTTCAAACTCTTTTAATTTCTTATTTAAGTCTTACTCCTTGTTTATAAAAAGAAATAACTTTAAAATAGTGCAGTATGAACTAAATTTAACTAGAAATATAAAGCACCTTCTATATAATGAATGTACTAAAAATATTAATTCAGGGTCCCCCTCTGCATACAATATACATATTCAGAAGAGATGATTTAATTATGGTCAAAAGGAAAATTTGTGTGTGCTCCTGATTTTGTTTTAATTTGACTGTAAATGCCTTATTTATACATGAATATCACCTAAGATCACCTTGTTTACATTGGTATTACAATTTATCCATTTTATTTCAACTCAAAATTATCAGCGTAGACCACTTCTCTATAGTCTATCAGGTGCTGAGGAGAGCTGCTTTAGAGTGAAGACTTTTAGATTATCTGGGACTCTTTTTTTTTCTGTTTGGTTACTGTAAGCAGAGTTGACAACTACCACAAAAGAAAGTATTGTTCAGAAAGCCACAGCTGGGATTGCTGATGATATTATGAGGCCTTCAGCAAGCTGGGTTGAAAAGAGGAGGGGCTGATAGGGCTTCTATTCCAGATGGATCAGAGAGGCTCCCAGTGAGGGGAAGAGTGAGAGCTCACTGGCTCTTAGGTGCAGAGAGTAGGACCTTTAAACACAGACAACTAAAACACTTCACTCCTACATACATAACCACAAAAAATAATTTCAATAAAAGTAAGTCACTTTCTCAAGGATATCTTAGAAAATGTTTCTATTTGATCACATACTGATTTTTCCAGAAGTATTTCAAAATTTCATTAGATTATTAGGTATGAGTAAACGTACTAATGATTGAAATCCTTAATGTTGAATTTGAGTGATTGTAAAGGACATGAGACGTGAGCATCAATGCTGCGGTGGTGTGAGCACTGTTGCCTTCAGATTTTTAGAAGGTAGCGGGAGAATTTACCTAGAAATAAATGATCTTGCAACGTCCCAGAATACAGAGTTCTTAATTATAGCAATGCATTTCTATCTGTCTCATGACTCTGGATTTATCAACCTTCATCTTTATAGTTGTGATAATTGGCAATAACGAAAAATTGAAAATATAGTATTTAAATATTAAATCAGAGAGAACATCATTTTTTTCTTAAAATTTATTTACAAGTTATCATTAAATGGAAAATTTCTTATTCTTGCTTTCCCTTTCCTCTCATGATAAAATTTAATAAAACCAAACACTGAATTGGGACACCAAATCACTAGCACCTTAAACTGTATTCACCTGGGCAAGCCATGTTAGTAAGTTAGGCTGCTGCAGTCATATCCTTGAGATACTCTGTGTGAGGCTGATGACTGACTTTACTCAAAAGAAAACTGAACATCAGGAAATTTCCATCCTTAGAAAGATCAAGTTGGCCCTTATGTGTAGAATCATCTAAGTGGGTAAAAGACAAGAGACAGGTTGGGAAGTGAGGAGGCTAAAGGAGAGGAGACAAGGTCCAGAACTGGGCAATGGCAAAGGAGCACTTCTTGCCCCTAGGTGACTCGCAACTCAGACTTTGTGTCCCTGCTTGCTCTGTTTGGTGGAGCATCAGCGTGATCTTACAATATAAACTCCATCAGGATTTTTCTGCATGAAATCCTTCCATGGCTTTATCAGCTAGAATACAATTCTCACTTCTCTCCATCTGGCTCTAACCAGTTCTCCAACCTGTGTCGTCTGGAGCTGCTCTCACCAAGCTCAATTACTCCAGCCAAACAAGTCTTTCTGTTCCTCAATCCTTCTTCCTTAGAGTCTTTGTAAATGTTCTTGTTTTCTCTTGGAATTTGCCCCCCTCCTCACTTGCACTGTTTCCCATTCTCCCCTTCCCTCCTTCTCACTAAGGCCTCAGACCAAGAATTACTTAATTAGGAAGAAGTTTATTGATTAAACCCTGCTATTTTCTACCTCTGCTTCTTGCTTAGTTTCCTTCATATCACTTCACATTTGCCACCATTTTATTTATTTATTTACTTACATTGTGGGTCTTCTCTTTGGAAATTTTGGCCTGCCATCTTGTTAGCACACAAAGAGCATTGGCTTCATTGTAAAGCCATGAAGGAATTACAGAGAACAGTGGCTTACATGCTTCGTTCAGTACACTAAAGCAGCAACAAATATGTGTTAAAAACTCACATGCTTTCTGTGTGAATGTTGCTATTCTGTCCATTCTGCTTTTCTGTGGAGGGCTGCGACATGACGTTTATATGTTTTAGCAGAAAGTGTGTGTACCTCCTAGAAATGTGCAAAGGACAGCATTAATGAGTATATGCCCAACATTTAACCATTCCGTATGCCTAAATTAAGGGCTTCCCTGGTATAAGGCACAGGTGCAACCTTTCTACTTATTTTGCTTTATTTTCCTTTACTTTTTTGTCTGACATAGATGATCCTAACACCTCTGCACTAGAAGCTCTGTATCCTTTGGAGTGAAGCCCCTTCCGCTAGTTTCCTCAGATGCTGGCAAGACTTCAACTTATTTCTTTTCCTTTGCCAATGACAATATTCTCAATTTTTTAGTTCTTTTGAATATCCGTCTTACAAGGTTTACCTTGCAACAAATGCACATGCACACACACACACACACACACACACACTAAGTGTTCATGAGACCCATGTACTTGGCTCCAATTGGCAATAGAGTCAAAGCAGATGCTACACAGATCTTTGCTATATTTGTTATAGCCATGTCATCATAAATTTATTCCTATTACTTCTCTAATACATGTTAGTAGATACAAAAGCCTAAAGTCTTACGTTTTAAGTGGTTATTGGTATCACTTTTATAAAGTCTATTAACTTATACACGAGGGCCACAGCTCATATCTGACTGCTTATGTGCTAGCTATTTCAGTATAGTATGACATATTTTCTGTGTGTTGAATTGCTTAATTCCCTCACAGTGTATTTTGAGGTAGCTGGACTTCAAATTGTTCTACAAGTGCTTTTTAAATTGTACTTTGAATATTTTTCAAAAAGTTCTTTGAATGTTATTCTCCCACTAACATTTAAAAATCTATCTTAACCAAAGGATAACTATCCGTATTTATCTTTCCAATAACACATTTTTTGGCTACTATTACATTTATCTTCATTCTTCTCTTAGACTGTAAAGTCACTGCACAGAAATTGAATCCACTAACTCAATCTAACTAGCAAGATCCCCACTTTTGTCTTATTTCCTTCATGGTTACTATGGGACACAGAAAGGCACATTGTAGATTATAAGTTATACAGGACAGACTTGAGGTAATCTATTCAGTGCCTCTTCAAAAACTTGCTACCCAAAATAAATTTTTACTATGGAGAGTATTATGTAAGATGATATTGTACACTGGAAAAATCTTGACTCTTGTGAGACAGAAACAGTAATAATATATCATAAAATATACATTATCATGTTACTTTAAAATTTAATGATATACATTAGTGACCTTGATTGACTAGAAATTAATTCAAAATTGTACAAATAGAGGAAAAAACCCACTACTGTTATCAAATTTCAGCTTAGGTCCAAGAATGACCTGTCCAATATAATAAAGTTCTTACTGTCTTCAGGACATCAGAGAACTTACTATCCATGGTTTGGTCTTTGAAGTCACCATGACACCATCGCCTCTGATAAAAGAGTTTATTTATAACTTGCTCAGTTTATGTCCTTTCCCACTGAATCAGCAGGCTCTCTAAGGTTTGGGGATATAATTTCAAGGACTGTTAAACCTCTGTCAAAGTTTCCTTGGCCCCCTGAGGGGCCCTGTTTTTCAACATTCTCTTTGCTAAGACAAGACTTCTCAAGAAAGTGCTCAGAAAACTGACAGCTTCAAGTACCAGAGGTTTTGTAATTTGAAGTGGCATTTAATCTGAAAAATAACATTAGCAAATCAGCATATAATTGGCTTTCTATTTCCTTTTTCCCACTCCTTGTTTTTTTTTTTTTTTTTTTTTCTCTCTCTCTCTCTTTGGTCAGGACAAGACACAAGTCAAAATTATACTTGATACGATACAGCAATTTCTTCATCTCTTCAAAAGGATGTGCCTATCCACACAATTAAGTAGATGGAATATCATTCCCTCAGAAAAGTAGAAACATGTACCTTTTAATAGGAATTATTTCTATTTCTAGTGTTCTTTTTACATTCTCTCCTTTGTTATTCATATATACACTGACATTTAAAGAAGTCTTTGCAAACAACTAAACTTTGTGAAAAAGTTAACAAAATATGTTTACAAAGAAAATATCACACAACCACTTTATTTCTGTATTTAATTGTTCTTGGGTCCCCTTATCATTGTTCAAGTTTTCTTGCTTTTTGGCTCTTGTACTCCACGTTATACTATCTTCGCATTTAAGACTTGTCAAACTAAAACGTGGGAAATGCCCAAGGGGCTTCTATGAGATCTAGACCCTCTTATACCTCCCTAAATTATTCTTCTTCAGAATTCAACTTTCAACAGTTCATTTGTTAATACCCTTTCTCTATCTCTCTTTTTTTAAGCAAAGCAAGGTTTTATTACATATGAATCTAAATGTCTTTTGATGAGTTATTCTTTAAATTTGTATCACAATGATTTGATTGGCATTCACTACTCTGCATGAAATATATGTACACCGTATCATTTTCATCATATTCATCTCCACATGACTGTGCCATTCTACTGCTCCTCTTACTGCTGAGATCACGGAGGGCTATGAGGATACTGGCTTTGCTTGAGGTCACTGTTCTTGATGACAGAATAGGAGTTGGAAATCTGGACTCTGGTTTTATTCTACTAGTTAGTTTTGAGAGTCTTACTGCTGCTTCTTTAACAACCAATCGTTGCTTATTTTATCTTCAACAGAAGAGGTCACATTTTGTTGGTTCACATTGAACCATTGCTTATTTTATCTTCAACAGAAGAGGTCACATTTGTTGGTTCACATCAGGTTCTCAAAGATCTACTGAATGTCTACCTCCATATACAATTAAGGTTATGTTCTGCTGCTTGTTTTATGTTTTGCTATTAGTTGCACAGGCTTTAAAATTTATTCTTTATTCCCAGTTCCTTTTTTTTTTTTTTTTTTTGAGACAGAGTCTTGCTCTGTCACCCAGTCTGGAGTGCGGTGGCGTGATCTCAGTTCACTGCAACCTCCACCTCCCAGGTTCAAGTGATTCTCCTGCCTCAGCCTCCCGAGTAGCTGAGACCACAGGCGCATGCCACCACACCCAGCTAATTTTTGTATTTTTAGTAAAGACATGGTTTCTCCATGTTGGTCAGGCTGGTCTTGAACTCTGACTTCAGGTGATCCACCCTCCTCAGCCTCCCAAAGTACTGGGATTACAGACGTGAGCCACCATGCCCAGCCCACTTCCTTTTTTTTAATAACTTGTCACCTGGAGCAAATTCCTCAATCTTTCGAAGTCACATTTTCCTTTTCATCTGTTCACTGGGTTCACAATAACTTCATCATAAGATTGTTACTAATTTTAATGAGACACTTCATATAAAGTGGTCAGTAGTCAATAAGTGATGACTATTATTGTTAATAATAAGTAAGAGATATAAACTTTATTCTTAATTACATTGAAATCCAATTTGGGAAGTAAGAACTATATATTGAACTTATTTAAGAAATAGTAATAGTTACCAATTATTAAATATTAAATATGTAAATATAGTAAATATTTAAGTAGTAATATTTAATAATGTATGCTAGATATTGGGATAGCATTACACAAGTATCTCATTTAATTTAATTCTAATAATAAACCTATAAGAAGACATTATTTATCCTCATTTCTTTGGACAATGAAACTGAAGCTGGAAGAAAGTAAATTCCTTGTTCAAGATGTCTTAGTAATGAGACAGCCAGGTGGGAGGGGGTCCCTGGGGAAACTCTAACCACCCTGCCCACTGAGGTGGAGCCTCAGGTTTGCAGCAGGGAGGAGGCTGGCCCCTCCTCTTCCTGCGTGGAACCTGGGATTCAAGCTATGGTGGGTAAGCACTCTAGCAGGGACTTTGGCCTACTGACACTCCCTGTTTCTCCTTTTCTTCCATTTCACCCAATCAAACCCTGTCTTACCATTCAAATTGTCTGCGAGGCAAAATTTTCATGGACGTGGGACAAAGAACCCCGTCTTTAGCTGAACTAAGGAAAAGTCCTGAAACATTTTTGGCGCACAACATGGGGGCTGGAGAAGCGGTGAGTGAAATGGGGACTCAAAACTTCTCGCTGTTGCTTCTAAGCCTTTTCATCCTCGGACTTTAGAGGGTGGGGGAAACCATGCCCCCAACCCCCGTAGCTCCCGGGCCTTTTCATGGCCTTTTCCTTCCTTTTTGGGGACCCACCGGTGAGCAGCGGCTCCCACCGTTCCCCACTCGCTGCTGGGGCTGGGACGCATGACCCCAAGGGTCCTGCACAGGTGGCTGGCTGGTTCCCAGCTACTGGAGGCTGCCCCAGCCTTCCCCTTCCATGGCCAAGGGGTTTAACTCTATCGGACAGTAAGCTTAAACTTATCTTCCTGGTGGAGGAACCACTTGCATAACAATAAGAGGTTCTTCCCCATGCACTTTTAAACTGTTTCTTTTCTTTCCCCTTCTGTACCCTGTCAGCAAGTTAACTTTTAAAATTTTATTTTCTTTCTAGAAGATTTTGTTTTGTTTTGTTTTGTTTTGAGATGGAGTCTCGCTCTGTCCCCAGGCTGGAGTGCAGTGGCGCCGTCTCAGCTCACTGCAACCTCGGCCTCCCGGGTTCAAGAGATTCTCCTGCCTCAGCCTCTTGAGTAGCTGGGACTACAGGCACATGCCACCACCCCCCGGCTAATTTTTTTGTATTTTTAGTAGAGACTGGGTTTCACCGCATTAGCCAGAATGGTCTCGATTTCCTGACCTCGTGATCTGCCCGCCTCAGCCTCCCAAAGTGCTGGGATTACAGGCGTGAGCCACCACGCCCTGCCTAGAAGCTGTTTTACTAGGCCAAGACCCCCTCACCCCCGACCCAACTAGCACTGTTTATATTTTCTGCAAAGTTGTGGTTGTGAAATCAAGCCTCCCTCTTATTTTACACCCTGAGGGCATGGCTTGTAACTCCGGTGGCAAGGCTTTGTTTAGCAATCCTGCTTGAGGGGATGAGCCCTCTCAGGTTCAATATCTGCATGTTTTCCTAGCCCTGTCTCTTAAAGGGCCTCACCCAGTGACTGGGTTTTCTTCTGCCTGTATGTGTGTGCACTGTGTGCGATGGCTCTAAAAAGAGCTTTAAATAATTTGGCCGGAAGAAAAGCGCTGGGATCAAGTATTTTGTTAAGGGAAGTTAAAAGCTATGGTACCTTTCATTTCACGTGACTGTGACTTCAATCTTTGAGAAATAAAAACAGCCCTAAAGACTTGGTAAAATGCAGGTCAGATGCTAGGTTGGCTAAGTGTTTTGAGGCTACAAACTGCTTTTTAGGTTTTGAGAACTATTTGACTTTCTGGCTTCACTATTGGTAAGGCGCCGGGGCATATGAACTAAAACACACCCTTAACTAAGAAGGTAAACCTTGGCTCCACTTAGCACACAATTAAAGCAATTTACCAAGTTTTACCTTAAAATTAAAACTTGCAGAAATTACTATTACAACTCCTAGTTATAATTGAAACTACTGAAAATAGATTTACATGCAAGGGGTATAAGAACAGTAAAATGTGTTTTATAGTAAAAGGTTATAAGGAGGCATGGAAATGTAAACTTTGGCCTAGGGTTAAAGGATTGTTTTGAGTTAGACAGGAAAAGCTGAAGGTTCAAAGAAGTGGTAGAAGAATTGTGGAAATCAATCTTGCAGAAGAGGTTCTTTGTGTGGACATATTGACTAAATTTGAAGGGGATTTAAAAGATTTTTGCTTCTTTAAAATTTCTGAGTAATTGTTTTGGCAAAATAAATAACATGGTAATCTGGAATTCTGTTTCATAATATCAAGTGTTTTAAACCTCGAACATATTTGACAGCCTTCCCAAAATCAAACTTCAGTTTCAAAATTGTCTTCCCTGGCACCTGGCTTTTCGCATACTTCAGAGAGCCCATGAAGCGTCCAGAAAAGAGAGGTAAACAGGATTGACATGTTTAGATACATGAGATTGCCAAAATGATGTTCAATCTTCTTTAGGTATATTTTTGTGAATAATGCTAATATATGTTCCAAAATTGTATGGGATTTATAAAATTCTAATGGCTAAGTATATGCCATCAATAATAATTAGGGTTGTTAAGGTATTGTAGACCACAGAGATAACCAAACTTCTTTGTCAATTGTGTTTCTAACTGTAACTACCCTGGACATTATGCTATTCACAGATAACTGTCGTCTTGTTTTAATCCTTTTCAAAGACGGTTTATAATGAGCTGTAGAACTTTTAACAGGTGCTCTCAAATACAGGCTTCTGATAACTTTAGAGACTGTAACACTGGAATAAAGGAAAATGTATAGGACATAAAGAGCTGAAATGCTCATGAATATCAAGCAAAACAAGAATTAACTAATGGACTGACCTCAGAAAGCTGAAGCAACATTTCTGACTTGCTTAGAATATCGCTGATCCGTGTTTTGTTTTTCAGAGTCAAGGAAACTGATTTTGAACTGATTACAGCCTTAATAATTAAGTAAGGTATATACTAATGTGATCAAAATTTGGAGCACGTTTGTTCTGTCTGCCTCATTCTTCTAGAATTTGGAAAATATCTGTGAGTATTCTTTTTACTTTTTTTTGAGATGGAGTCTTGCTCTGTCGCCCAGGCTGGAGTACAGTGGCGCTATCTCTGCTCACTGTAGCTTCTGCCTCCTGGGTTCCACTGATTCTCCTGCCTCAGCCTCCTGGGTAGCTGGGATTACAAGCGCACGCCGCCATGCCCAGCTAATTTTTGTATTTTTAGTAGAGACAGGGTTTTGCTATGTTGACCAGGTTGGTTTCAAACTCCTGACCTCAGGTGATCTGGCCACCTCCCAAAGTGCTGGGATTACGCGCGTGAGCCACCGCCCCTGGCCTCTGTGAATATTCTTATTCTTATGGCAATATAGTTGTTTGCATCAGTGCGGTAAGAATCCATTTTTGTTTTGCAGCAGGACACGTTGGAGAAAGTGGTTATTTTACCAAGGCTTTGACTGGAAGGGTATGCTTCCGTTTAAGGAGTCAAGCTGGACTCATAGAGCCAATAAAAGCTCATAGGACTGAGTTGTTTAAATAGACTTTAGTCTATTTAACTAGACTAAAGTTAATGGGGAAACTGGCCTCATACCCTTTCCTACACAGTCCTGAACAGGGTTCCTGACTGTCGTCAGTAAAGACTGTCACTTTCTAACAGGTCCAGGAGCTCCAAGTTTATCTTGGGGCCTTAGGAGGAGAGGATCACCCAACTCGCTGGTATTTGAGGATGCAAACCCTTGGCTGGGCTGAGCTTTAAAAGGTCTTATCAGTGATTCCTTCTGGAACACATTTCCATCAAAGCCAATCCAAAAGGCTTATGTAGAAATAATTATTCTTGCTCTACTTTATGCAAGTAATGAGGTCAAGTATAAGACTAAAGTCTATTAAACAACTCAGTCCTAGGATCATTTGTTTTTTAACGAAATAGAGGACTGGAGAGAGAGAAATTATGTTTAAAAACTTATATAGTTGTCATTAAATTCTAAACCCACTAGTTGTTTTTAAGTTTTTGCCTGCATTTTAGACTAACCCTGCTTGTTCCTGTGAACCTACCAAGAATCTCTGGCTGCAGCTCAGAAAGAACAAAAGGGATGGATAATGTAGAAATCTGGATTAATATTTTAGTTCTGAGCAGTTATCCTGCAAAGTCTTCCATATGATGGAATAAACAGGGAATAAATGGGATGCCCATCATGCAAAGGTTTCCTTTTTGGGAAAGTAAGACCAAGGGAACTAACCAAAGCCAAGCACCATACACCCAAATCCTAGCAAGCATAACTGTAGCTACCAGTTACCTGGTGTGTCACAAGACATCCTTTCCTCTCCCTTTTTGGAGGAGGACTCAGTTCCACAGTTTCACCTTAGCATTTGGCTTATAAGGAGTTAGCATTTAGCTTATAAGGAGTTAATGCAACCCCCACCCAGAGACATATTTTTGTCCCAGAGGTCAATTCCAGGCTTCCGGTCAAAGCCCTAGAAAGAAAACCGGATCCTAGGAATCCACAGGAAGATGGCAACAGAGGTTAAAAGGCACAGCACAGGTGAGCGTGGTTGAAAGAATTTCGAAAAAATAATTGACCACTGTTGGTTTAGAAAACCCTCCTCCTTAGAGGAGTTTTTGCAAAGGAACTTTTGGAGAAGTAGTTATTCCAGAATGTGGGGAAAGATTCTTCCATTTTGGTGTGTACTTTGTTAACAATTAGACATTTTATCCTAAATATATTAACTTAGAGATTCCATTTACAAAAGAAATCACATGTTTTTGGATCTGATAATAAAGGAAAAATTGACTTGATCATGCTAATAATGACCAAAGTATCTGGCAATTACAACTTTTTGTTTATTATGTACAATATTATCACATATGTGAAAGTCTTAGGAATTATTCAGTTCAACTAGAAAAAATTATGAGGCAAATGAAGAATATAGTCATTTAATGTTAATTATAAATATTAAATGTGGTATTAAACAGGAAGTATTGGGGAAAGTTTTGATTCTCCTGTGCCAATCCTTCTTTCTCCCATTAAGTGTATGTATCCCCTAGTGCATAGTACCGGGCTTCTCTATTAACTCCCATACTTGTATCCCTGAGGAAGTCATCTGTACATACGGTTTACATTTTGTCAATATCCACAAAATCATTTGTTGAGATTTGTATTAGGATTGTGTTGAATGTGTAGATTAAGCTGGGAAGAACTGATATCTTGACAATATTGAGTCTTCCTATCTATGAACATGAAGTATCTCTTTATTTCTTTTTTGATATCTTTTATCAGTGTTTTATAGTTTTCCTCATAGATGTTGAACTTTTTTTTTTTTTTTTTTTTTTTTTTTTTTTTTTTTTGAGACGGAGTCTCTCTCTCTCTCCCAGTCTGGAGTGCAGCAGCGCGATCTCGGCTCACTGCAAGCTCCGTCTCCCGGGTTCACGCCATTCTCCTGCCTCAGCCTCCAGAGTAGCTGGGACTACAGGCGCACGCCACCACGCCCAGCTAATTTTTTGTATTTTTAGTAGAGATGGGGTTTCACCGTGTTAGCCAGGGTGGTCTCGATCTCCTGACCTAGTGATCCACCCACCTTGGCCTCCCAAAGTGCTGGGATTACAGGCGTGAGCCGCTGTGCCCGGCCGTTTTTTAATATTTATACCTTAATATTTCATTTTTTAGCTGCTAAAGTAAATGGTAATGTATATTTAATTTTAAAGTTCACTTTTTCATTGCTGGTATATAGGAATGTGATTGACTTTTGTATATTAACTTTGTGTCTTGCAACCTTCTATCATTGTTTATTAACTCCAGGAGGGTTTTTTTTGGTCAGTTATCTCGGGTTTCCTAAATAATCATATCATCTGCAAAAACAGCGTTATTTCTTCCTCCTCGATATGTAATGCTTTTTCTCAGTGGTTTATCTATAATTTGCAATATACGTTGAAAACTAATCAAAGTTAACTTTCAAATAACACTATACTGCTTCACAGATAGTGGAAGTATCTTATAACAAAACATTGCTAATTCTTCCCTGTCATCCTGTGTATCATTGCTGTCATTCCTTTCACTATACATAAGAAGATACAAGTATTTATATCTATATGCATACATAATCTAATACATTGTGGCAAATATTTTGAATCAAGTGTTATCTGTTAAATCAATTAATAATGAGAAAAATATAAATTTTAATTTTACCCTTATTCTTTAATGTTCTTCCTTTCTTTCTGTAAATCCACATTTCTGATCTATGTCAGTCTCCCTTTCTCTGAAGAAATTTCTTTTAACATTTCTTTCTGGGCAAGTTACTGGCAACAAATTCCCTCAATTTTTGTTTGCCTGAGAAAGTCTGTTTCTCCTTTACTTTTTAATGATAATTTTTCAAAGTACAGAATACATAAGGTTATTTTCTTTCATCATTTCAAATCAGTCTACTCTCTTATTGTTGGCATGGTTTCTGAGAAGATGTAATTCTTATCTTTCCTACTTGATAAATAAGTTGATTTTTTTTATCTTTGATGGTCTATAGTTTCAGAATGATATGCCTAGGTGCAGTTTTCTTGTCTTTCTTTCTCTTTCTTTCCTTCCCTTCCTTCCCTCCCTTCCTTCCTTCCTTCCCTTAGCCTGCTTGGTGTTCTCTGAGATTTGTGTATTTGTAGTTTGCTGTTTGACCTTAATTTGGGGGACATTCTCACTCATTATTGTTTCACGTATATATTCTGTTCATTTCTCTGTTTCTACTTCTGCTTGTATTTTCATTACACGTATGTTACACCTTTTGTAGTTGTCCCACAGTTCTTAGATATTCTGTTCTTTTTTTTTCAGACATTTTCCTTTTGGCTTTTCAGTTTTGGAGGTTTTTTCTTCAGAGCTCCTCAAGCCTAGAGATCTTTTCCCAGCTGTGTGCAGTCTGTAAATAAGCCCACCAAAGGCCAGGTGTGGTGGCTCTCGCCTGTAATCCCAGCACTTTGGGAGGCCAAGGCAGGCGGATCACGAGGTCAGGAAATCCAGACAATCCTGGCTAACACAATGACACCCTGCCTGTAATCCCAGCTACTCGGGAGGCTGAGGCAGGAGAATCGCTTGTACCGGGAGGCAGACGTTGCAGTGAGCCAAGATCATGCCACTGCACTCCAGCCTGGGCGACAGAGCGAGACTCCTTCTCAAAATAAATAAGCAAGCAAGCAAGCCAATCAAAGGTATTCTCTATTGCTCTTATAGTATTTTTAATCTCTATAAAAGAGATTATAGAGATTATAATTCTTTTTTATTCTTTCTTAGAATGTCCATCTCTTTGCTTACATTATTCATCAGTTCTTGCTTATTGTCTACTTACTTTTTCTATTAAATCCCTTAGCATATTAATTATAGTTGTTTTAGGTCAGGCACATTGGCTCACATCTGTAAGCTCAGCATTTTGGGAAGCTGAGGCGGATGGATCACTCAAGTCCAGGAGTTCAAAATTAGTCTAGGAAAGAAAGTGAGACCCTGTCTCTACTAAAATTTTAAAAATTTGGGTTTGGTGATGTGTACCTGTGGTCCCAGCTACTTGGGGAGCTAAGACAAGGGGATCCCTTCAGTCCAGGAGGTAAAAGCTGCAATGATCCCTAGTCATGCCTCTACATTCCAGCCTAGATGACAGAGTAAGCCCCTGTCTCAAAAAAAAATATATAGTTGTTTTAAATTCCCAGTCTGATAATTCCAACTTCTCCTACTGTATCTGACTCTTATTCTGATGCTTGTTCAGTCTCTTCAAACTGTGATTGGCTTTTTAGCATGCTTTGTAATATCTTGTTGAATGGCGAAGAGTATGTAGTGAGTAAAAGGAACTGCAATACACAGGCCTTTAGTACTGTGGTGGTAATGTGTTGGGGCAGGGCAAGTGTTTGTATAGTCCTATGATTATGTCGTAGTCTTTTGATAAACCTGTGAAGCTGGAATATGAACGTCACTGGGGCATCTCAGTCCCCTGACCCTAGATGGGACAGGATGGCTGGAGGGGGTTGGAGTTGGGTTTTTTCCTAACTTACCTAAGGTAGGTTAGGCTCCAGTAAAATAGTTTCTCCTAAGAGATGACCTTTTTTTTTTGAAGAACAGAGTGCTCTGGTGTATTTCAAAATGGTTTCTTTTCCTGTATCCCTGCTAGAAGCAAAAGGTATTTTCTCCAGTTTTCACTGTGAGGACTTGGTAGAGCTCCTGGAGGTAAATCTCACGAGAGTGTGAGGTTCTCCATGTCTAGGTTTCCCTGGAATTGAATTTTTAACTCTCAAGAGTTGTTCCCTCTGAGCCTCCAGCAGTTCATCACAGTGCAGGTTTTTCTACCCTGGAACTAATTTCCACGGAGGTTCCTGTTGATGGGTTTCTGCCCTACTAAGTTGCGAGTCTCTGTATCCGCCTGTCTGTGTCTCCAATTTTGGGGTCAGTCATTTGCCCTGTGGTCTCACTTCTCTCATGGGTCTAAGAAGAGTTATTGATGTTTCAGTTCACCTTTTTACTTGTAGTGGAGCAGCCGCTTCCAAGCTCCTTACATGCCAGACTGGCCACGATTAATTTTAAGACTCTTTTCTCAATTGCTCCCTCACCAGAAGTGGAATTTGCTTTCAAATCAGACAGAATTGATATCAGGTCCTACTACTTTTGCTAGCATGTTCTTAAATAAGTTAATTGACTTTTTGAGGCTTCAACATCCTCCTTTTAAAATGAAGGATAACAATACTCACCTGAGAATTATTTCTGGGCTGTAACAGACTTTCAGTATTATCATTTAGTGTTAATTCAACTAACGGTTTGGCCCAATGTAAATACATTTTCTTGCTTATCCCATGCCCTTTGCTCTACGCTGAAAAAAAAATTCAAATCACTGTATAATTTTTTTCTTGCACTGGTATAGGAATGCCTAAAATTTTTATTTTGTAAAAATAATACTCTATAACCATCATAGTCTTGCTTAATTTTTACAGTGAAAAAGAAAACCAAACAAAACACCCTGCTCTCAATATATGCTTATAGGAATTACATGTTTAGGTAATGATGGCTTTGTAAGTCAATTTATATTATAATCAGGAAAAGATTGAAAAGTTTTGATGTCTAACTTCAAAGCTCATTCCTTTGTAGTTTGATAAAGATGATATCATATCTTCAGAATGTTAAATGGAACAATTCTATTGAGGCCTAGGTTAGTTTCTGATTGTACTCAGGGTCTATCAATTTTGAAGCTGATTTTTTTTTGTCATCTAATTGACATGTCTCAGGATGGTATTTAAGGAATGCCTGAAAGCAATGCATAAATAAATCTGCCAGATTCTCAGTTCTGAAAGACCTTCTGTAATAAGGCAAGCCATATTATTTTTTTACAGTACGTAATTTGCCTGTTATGTTTCAAAATTAGAGAGCTTAAATTTTATGAATCTCTTGATACTCTTATTATGTCAGCTGAAACAAAAATCCTTTCACACAAAGGTAGTAATAAAAAGATGCTGTTCATTATAATCATTTCTGCCAATGGTCAAATGACAATTACTAGAAAGGAAAATAATTTAACAAAGTAAAATGATATGGACAAGAACAAGTGGGGATTTAATTCTTGCTGTAAACTATCCAAAACCTTTCATTGTTTTTTCCTTTGCAAATGCTATTGCTTGCACTCATTCCTATATAGGAATTCCATGTTTTCTCAAAAAAAAAACCTTCAAAAAGGAGTTTATTTGTTCATGAGTTATGTCATTAATATGGACCAGGCACTGTGTAAGGCACCACACTTATGTAAGTGAATAAATCAAACATGGTAACCTTCAAGATGCACCAGGTTAGAGTCAATAGAAGACAGAGAAAAAACCCAATGTAAAGAGCTTAAATTTTGATTATGCAGAAAAATAACATGTGTGATATTTTAGCACCTTCTTTTAAGATTAAAAATAATATTACATATTAAAACATATCCAGATAATAAGTAAGTAGTATGTTTTATATTTCCCTGCCTTGGCCTCCCATTTTCTCATTCTCTCTCAGCTCATCTTCTGTCTGTACTTCTAGATCTCATTTGCCCATTCATTTATCCACAGATAACATATTTTTACTAAATTTTAAGAAGGTGACAGTAATTTTTATAATAAGTGCAAATCTTAATAGAAAAGAACACTAACATCTACCAGATTATAACCTCAGTTTAGAGGCTACACCCTCAGTATATAAAACCTGTCTGCATTTAATAACTAGGATTCATGATCCTTTTGAGTTAGGACTCCAAATTTCTAATTGCTGGGATGTGCATGTTTAACATTGTCTGGTATTTCTTTTTTCTTTCTTTCTTTCTTTTTTTTTTTTGAGACGGAGTTTTGCTCTTGTTGACAGGCTGGAGTGCAATGGTGCAAGGCGCGATCTAGGCTCACCGCAACCTCGGCTCACTGCAACCTCTGCCTCCTGGGTTCAAGCGATTCTCCTGCCTCAGCCTCCCGAGTAGCTGGGATTATAGGCATGTGCCACCATGCCCAGCTAATTTTTGTATTTTTAGTAGAGACAGGGTTTCTCCATGTTGGTCAGGCTGGTCTCAAACTCCCGACCTCATGTGATCTGTCCACATTGGCCTTCCAAAGTGCTGGGATTACAGGCGTGAGCCACCATGACTGGCCCCATTGTCTGGTATTTCAATGGCTTTGTTGCATTATGCTACTTTGTGAAGTGTCAGCAGGGCTATGCTGAAGTCTGCTTTCCCAGAACACCACTTTCTGTATATACCTGGTTAACATAGGTCACACGAGCTGTAGTTGTCGCTTTCCCTCTGGCCAGTCTCCAGACTGCCAGCTGAGGCCTTCCTTGACTATCCAGTCTTCAGCCAACAACTTGAGTAGATCCCTAGCAAACAACAGAGGCAGCTTAGACAACCCACAGTATTATGAGTGAAGAAAGTGTTTTTGATTTAAGTCACTAAGTTTGAAGTAGTTTTTTATGCAGATGTATATAATAAAGGGGAGAGGAAAAGCCATAAATTGGAATAATACTAGTTGTAATTATTCTGGCAAAAATAGATGAAATCCTTTAGGTCCAGTGTATAAAAATTTTATTTTGCAGGCCAAAATGTAGAGTACTAGATGAAATTTCAAGTGTGATGAAAGTAATTAGTTAAAGGAAATATGGTGGAAAATAGTGTTCTTACAATGTTTCTAAGTTGGCTTGAATATGATGTACTTCAAACTGAAATTTTATTTCAGAGGTGAAGAGTCATACAAACACTATTCTAAAATTTTAAGGCCGGATATGGTGGCTCATTCCTGTAATCCCACCACTTTGGGAGGCCAAGGAGGGCAAATCACTTGAGGTCAGGAGTTCAACACCAGCCTGGCCAACATGGTGAAACCCCATCTCTACTAAAAATACAAAAATTAGCCAGGTGTGGTGGCACGTGCCTGTAGTCCCAGCTTCTTGGGAGGCTGAGGCAGGAGAATCTCTTGAACCCAAGAGGCCGAGGTAGCAGTGAGCTGAGATCATGCCACTGCACTCCAGCCTGGGTGAGAGAGTAAGACTTCGTCTCAAAAAAACCATAAAAATAAAAATAAAAAAATAAAAATGTTAAAAGATGTTATACATGGAGGATTGGTTCCTCAACCCCCTCATGTATACCAAAATCCACACATACTCAGGCTCTGCAGTCAGCTCTGCATAGCACATGAATAGGAAAGGTCAGCCCTCCATGTAGGTAGGCTGTATCCTTCAAATGTTGTATTTTCATGTATAACGTTTGGTTGAAAAAAAATCTGTGTATAAGTGGACACATGCAGTGCAAACCCCTGCTGTTCAAGGGTTGGCTGTAATTCAGTTTTAAAGGTCTTTAGGTATTTATTCATCATAATAAATACTTTTTAAATTATTTGTTTTATGTAACATGGAATTGGATAGAATCTATTCAATCGGAATATCTCGTGAAACATTTTATACCACTTAAATGGCATATCCCATAGTTCTTTTGTGTTGAACATTTACCTGACTTATATTTCTTTTGATTTTCTTCTATTTTTCATTTAAAATCCTTGTTCCGTATAGACCTGTGCTTTTCATAGCATGTAACACTGACCATCTGTATCAGAAACAACTAGACTGTTTGAAATGCAGATGTTTGGATCTACCTTAGAGCTTCTGAAACAGAGGCTAGGGATGTGTTTGGAAATTTTCTTCCTTAGCAAGTGTTCATATAAATTCTAGAGTTTAAGAATTTTTGCTATAGACCTGGCACAGTACTAGGTACTGAAAAAGTGTTTTTTAAAATGAATGATAAATTTAGCTGAAACTCCAATTTTAATATAAAATTTGTCTAAAGAATTTATGTAGCAATAGTTCATGCCAACATTCCCAAATAAATCAATCTCTTAAAGTTTGTTACATTGAATGGATATTTTTTCAAGTAAATAGTTGAATACAATGGAACAATTATGTTTTTATTTGTATAGCTAATTTTAAAAAAATTACTGGATAATTTTCCTCTAACTATTTAGTATAACACTGCGTAGATAAAGCGTGGTTTAATATGTAGTTACCATTGCAATACCACAAGTTACCCACCAAGCTGGGTCTATGATAACTAGGAAACCACCTCTAACTGTCAAGTAAGAATTAAAATGAGGAAAGCAGAAGGTCCTGGCCAAATGAAAAGGATTTTGGAGATTGATATTGAAGTTCTTAAACTTGTATCTGTATGGCAGATGTGTGTACAGACTCCATATAAAACTGAAATTAATAATAACTTAAATCTAAGTACTTAGCAATTTTGCATAAGCCCATCTCTATTTTTAAAACAAAATGATGAAACAAGTTTTAAGGCAGACGTCATCATTATGTTAATACCTTGAGGGAGGAATTGGAAGCAGCAATAAATAAACTCTGCATAGATGTTAGTTTAAAAATGCATTTAGGTAGAAATGATCTAAAGAACATCTGAGGAGCATGATTAAAATGGAGTCTTGTGTGGTCTGGAAGAAATAAAATGCTCAACAGAGCTTAGCCATTCCTCAAGGGTGAGTCCTTGACTTTATAAATATTTCATTAATTCTGCCCCAACATAGTAGCAAACTATAGTGTGAACTAAACTCTAAGAATCAAGAATAGAAGAATGTTACTTGTAGCTTAGAGAAACAGCAATACCCCTTCCTACTGTGTCTGTACTCTGCTTTGCATATTCATAGTTGCTTCTGTTATCCACTCAAGAGAGTAAAATTACCAAGGCTTTCCTTTTATATGTATTTGATCCCAATTCAAAAATTAAAAATGAGAAAAATTCCTTACACCTTTTCAAATCAACTAAAACAGTATTTTCTAGCAACAAAGACCAGTGACAACCATAATTTCAGGAACAGGTACACAATTGGAAGGAGAGGAGGCTGAGGTTACCTTTCTGTTGCCTTGAGGTTACCTTGAAGTTACCTATAGCCGTACCAAGGAGAAATTCCCAAACGAATCCAAACTAAGCAGATGTCTTTTTTTCTGTTGAGAACATGTTTCTTAGTCATGAAGCTTCCATTGAGTGTGTGTCATCCAGAGTAGAAACATGTTTTCCAGTCTGGTTTGTAGATTTCTCAGAGCCCCTTTTGATCCTTTTAATTTTATTAACTGAAGTGGAAACCTCTTGACATCAGAATTTTTGCAAAGTTTATTCCATATTATAGCTCTTGAAGACCTTTAACTGCCTAGCCGTTGATCCAGATTGTCACCTAATGAATAAGAAAATCTTCCAAAGTTCCTAGCATTTGAAGCCATTCGTTGCCATAAACTCAGAAATGATTATATTATCCTTGCAAAAACAAATTAAAACCTTAGGTTTATTCTACTATTTTTCCATTATAAATAGGGGCTTTCCAGCATCACTAAAGAAGTACACTTGCCAAAAATGTTAAATCTGTCATTTCTTTGGACCAGTTTACAGAAAATACAAGGTATAGAGGAACAAGTCAAACAACAGAATAAGCAACCGATTAAAAAAGAAAAAAACAACAACAACAGAAAATGAGACCACCTACAAGTCCCAGTCTTTTCAATAAGCTGATATATTGAATAAAAGACAAGTTGAGGAAGGGAAACTTTAGCAAATTAAAAAAGATTTTAGAGACAGAACAACCAGATGAAATATATAGTCCTTGATTGAATCCTGGTTTGAATGAACTAGCTGTAAGACATAACTCTGGAGCCATTGCAGAAATTTAAATATGTACTGGATATTAGACAATAAAGATGTTCCCCTTTATCCTTGGTTTTGCTTTCTGAAGTTTCAGTTACTAGCCATCAACTATTGTCCAAAAACATTAAATGAAAAATTCGAGAAATAAACAATTCATGTTTTAAGTTGCATGCCATTGTGAGTAGCTTGATGAAATCTTGTGGCGTCTCACTTTGTCCTGCTCTGGACATGAATCACCCCTTCCTCCAGAAAATCCATGCTCTCTATGCCACATGCCCCTGAGTCACTTACAAGTCCTCTCAGTTATTGATCAACTGTCACAGTATCTCAGTGCTTGTGTTCAATAATGCTTATGTTACTTCATAATGGCTCCAAAGTACAAGAGTAGTGATGCTGGCAATCTGGATATGCCAAAGAGAAGCCATAAAATGCTTCCTTTAAGTCAAAATGTGAAAGTTTTGCACTGATGAAGAAGAGAAAAAACATCATATGCTGAGGATGCTAAGTTCTAAGGTAAGAATTAACTTTCTATCTGTGAAATTGTGCAGAAGGAGAAATTCATGCTAGTTTTGCTGTTGTACCTCAGACTCCAAAGGCGAAGCCGCAGTGCTTGATCAGTGCTTAGTTAAGATGGAAAAGGTATTACATTTGTGGGTAGAAGACATGAATAGAAATGATGTTTGATTGATGGCAGTGTGTTGAGCCAGAAAGCATCGATCCTATATAAAGGAAGACTTTAGCAATGGGATCTCCTGAAACAAGTGACACGGAGCGATTTATTTCACATAAGGGGTGGTTACTAAGATTCAGGAACACAGAAGGTCAGTAGTAGCCTAACACTATATCACTACATCACTTACCTCACTTCATATCATCGGATGAGCATTGTATCATCTCACATCATCACAAGAAGCAGTGTAAGTACAGTACAATAAGATATTTTGAGAGAGGGAGAGAGGGCACATTCCCATAACTTATTACAATATATTGTTCTAATTCTGTTTTGTTAATTATTGTTAATCCTTACTGTGTCTAATTTATACATTAAACATAAGTATGTATGTACTTATAGGAAAACACATAGTATATATGGGGTTTGCTACCTTCTTTGGTTTCAGGCATCCACTGGAGGTCTTAGAACATCTCTCCTATGGGTAAGGGAGGACTATATTTAAAAATTATTATTTTGTCACGTTTGATAAAGATGTTGTGATAATTAAGTTTATGTCTCGACTGGGCTAAGGGATAGCTCATAAAACATACTGTTTCTGTGAGGGTAATTCCAGAAGATATTAGCATTTGAATGTGTAAACTAAGGAAGATCACCCTTACCAATGGAGGTGGCCGTCACTCAATTCCTTGAGGGCTTGAATAGAACAAAAAGGTGGAGAAAGGTCAAATTTGCTCTATCTGCTTGAGCTTTGCCATCTGTCTTCTCCTGTCCTTGGACATTAGTTCTCTTGGTTCTCAGGCCCCTTTGAACTCCATTTCTCAGGCCTTTGGACTCTGTCTGGGTGCATTAGTCTATTCTCACATTGCTATAAAGAATTACCTGAGACTGAGTAATTTATAAAGAAAAGAGGCTTAATTGGCTCTTGGTTTCACAGGCTGTATGGGAAGCATGGCTGGGGAGGCCTCATGAAACTTATAATCATGGTGCAAGGTGAAGAGGAAGGAGACATGCTTTACAAGGCCACAGCAGGAGGAAGACAGTGAAGGGGGCGGTGCTACATACTACAAACAACCAGATCTTGTAAGAACTCACTGTCACGAGAACAGCAAAGGGGAATTCTGCCCCATGATTCAATCACTTCCCACCAGGCCCCTCCTCCAACATTGGGGATTACAATTCAACATGAGATTTGGGTGGGGACACCAAACTATATCACTGGGACTTAACACTATTGGCTCACCTGCTTCTCAGGCCTTGGGGATTGAATGGAACTTCACCACTGGCTTTCCTGGGCCTCCAGCTTGTAGATACCAGATTGTGGAACTTCTCAGCCTTCATAATAGTGAGCCAGTTTCTCACAATCAGTCTTTTTCTGTGTATGTATATATATCCCATTGTCCTGGTTTCTCTGGAGAATTCCAATCTATACAAGTGTCACAGTCATATAGAAACATAGCTTACTTTCTAAATATATGTACCTTAATATTTAAAGATAAAATGTCATGATAAATGTAATTAAAACATGTAAGCAAAAAATATCAATTTGATTGATGAAGCAAATATGGCATAATATTTATTAATTAAATCTCAGTTTTAATTATATGGTTTCGTTTTACTATTTCATATCTAATTTTTTGAAAATGATAGTAAAATTTAAAAAGACATACATAACCTTTCATAGTGCATTAATTATTTAGAATTTTTTGAATGAGAATAGGCTTTATATATAATCTAGAAAGTATGAGTTTTAGTAGCAAAGGATGTTTACGTTAATATTTAGAGATCCGCATTCAGGTAAAATCATGGATAAGAGTCTAGTCCAATTGCTTTTCACTCTCAAACCAGGATTTAGTCAAGGACTTTTCAATCCTATTTAAAATAAGAACAATAATCCTTGTCACCCTCCCATGTCAAAGGGGTGTTATAATGATGAATGAGCTCCAGGAATAGATTTAGCCTGCTGATATATTTGTAACCCATAAGGCTACATCACCCTTTGACTTTTCTAAGAGGAATGGAAAATCGCTACATTTGGTATGCCACAAATTAAATTTCTGTCAAGTTTGGCTTTAAAAACCACTCTTCTAGCAACTCAGGTTTTCATAAGCTGGCAAAGAATCTTCATAGGATCCCAAGGAGGTAACTAATGTTGTAACACTAGTAGTGAATGATTTTGTGTAAACTGAAATAAAACATTGTTGGCATTTGAAAAAGTACTACTTTTTCTTTTTAAAAATAGCTTCATTAAAGTATGATTGACATAAAATCCTATATATATTTAATGTATGCAATTTGATAAGTTTGGGCACATGCATACACCCATGAAGCCATCACCATAATCAAGCTAGTAAACAGTTCCATCACCTCCAAAAGTACACTTATCCCCCCTTTCAGAAAAAAAAAATATATATATTTTTGAGACAGTGTTTCACTCTTGTTGCCCAGGCTGGAGTGCAATGGCACAATATCAGCTCACTGCAACCTCTGCCTCCCCAGTTCAAGTGATTCTCCTGCCTCAGCCTCCTGAGTAGCTGGGATTATAGGCATGTGTGACCACACCCGGCTAATTTTGTATTTTTAGTAGAGACAGGGTTTCTCCATGTTGGTCAGGTTGGTCTCAAACTCCCAACCTCAGGTAATCCACCCACCTCGGCCTCCCAAGGTGCTGGGATTACAGGCATGAGCCACCTCACCCAGCCATTTTTTTTTTTATTGGATCAGCTTTAAAAATTATTTGGCAGTGCTATGCACCCTATGTAAGTACCGAAACAACCAGAGATACTTAGTAGAGGGTCAATATTTTTAGTGCTGATTACATCACAGCAGTAATAAGTTAATAAATAAAGTTGTACAGAAAATTATTACTTAGTTGTAAAATTCCTTAACTCCTAATATCAAAAAGTATTTATTAAGTACTTTATATGTGTATAAATGTAGTGAAGATTAATCCAGTACATTTGCGTTAGAAACATAATTACACTGTAATCTAGTAGAGGATTTAAGTTGTTCAATCCAGTTTAGATAATATTTATCATAAATCTTTATCCCCCATGTCAGGTGGCATTTTCATAATAGCCTGTTTAGGAAAATTCGCTATTTTTCTTTTGGAATTAATGTCTGTGGCTAATCTTAGAGAAAATTCTTGGCTTTCTTTTCATTCAAAGAGAAAAATAGCCTGGGTATTTATTTATACTTGATTCCATGAGCTGAGATTACACGGAGTGTACCCTAGGTACAGGGTTTGAAAATTAAAGGTAGAGATATCCTAAGTAGAAATGAACTTGGAACTGAAGAGTATCCTAAACATCCAAACAAAATGATAGAGTAAGAGAAATTAAATTTTATTCTACTCAAAAATGAGAGGTTTTCAACAGAGGTCAGATTGAGAACAATGATTAAGAAACAAAAGCAGAAGAGACAAGGGCTTTGTAAACTCCTCCTCACTCCGTCAGGGAGGGTGCTGTTTTAGGACTAAGGCTGTGCAGATGTCACTAGAGCTGAGGGCTATGTGTTAGTTGAGCTGAAATACAGCGTAATGGATACATTTCTTGTACTTAGAATGTCCTGACAGCAACCCACTTGTAAAAGAGGACCTCATATAAGGAATGTCCACCTAGGAAAACAGTATGTACCAATCAGGAAGCCTCTGGGTTCTGTGAAGAAAATATTTGGTAATTAATCATGCCTTGCAACAGGGTGAGAAGCTTTATTGAATGGTGGATCTCTGAATTGATATAATCTCAATGCTTACAGTCTTACTTTAGAAACTAAAGAAGTTTAAAAGGCCAAATTGAATAGTATTTGGCATGCAACAACAAAGTCAGCAATTGCTAAGTAGTGTGATCAATGCTTCCACTCCACAATTTCAGAAAAAGAATAATCATTATAGCATACACAGAATTGACAATAATCATAACCATAATAACTTCTATTTGGTTTGTCTATCTGATATAAGGTAAGTAGAGATTTGGTTATGTTATAGTGCTTCTAGTTGTGACGCATAACACAGATCAAAGAAATTTTTTATAAAATTCATTGAATATTAAATATTATTAGGGTTTGATAGTGTTCACCAATTTCATGTGTTGAAAACTTAATCCCCAATGTGGCAGTATTGAAAGTGGGGCCTTTACGAGGTGATTGGATTATAAAGTCTCCACTCTCGTGAATGGATTCATCCATTCATGGATTAATGGAATAGTGGGTGTTCATGGGAGTGAAACTGATGTCTTTTTTTTTTTTTTTTTTTTTTGAGACGGAGTCTTGCTCTGTCGTCCAAGTTGAAGTGCGGTGGCGCGATCTCCTCTCACTGCAAGCTCCACCTCCCTGGTTCATGCCATTCTCCTGCCTCAGCCTCCCAAGTAGCTGGGACCGCAGGCGCCTGCCACCACGCCCAGCTAGTTTTTTGTATTTTAAGTAGAGGCGGGGTTTCACCGTGTTAGCCAGGATGGTCTTGATCTCCTGACCTCGTGATCTGCCCAGCTTGGCCTCCCAAAGTGTGAAAGTGGTGTCTTTATAAACAGAGAAGGAAAGACCTAATCATGCATTCTGGCATACTCAGACGCCTTGCCACGTGGTACTCTGTGCCACTTCAGGACTCTTCAGAGAGTCCCCACCAGCCAGAAGTCTCTCACTAGATGTGATCCCTCCACCTTGAACTTCTCAGCCTTTATGAATGTAAGAAATAAATTTATTTTCTTTACAAATTATCCAAGTTCAGGTATTCTGTTATAAACAGAAAACAGACTAAAACAAACATTTACTAGTGGGTGGAAACAACATATCAGCAAACATCCCTAAATGATAATAATATTTTCATTGCATTTACAACAATGCTTACATTTGCGTGTATAACTTAGGAACACATTCAGATGAAAGTCAGAAATCCTGACTTAAGGTGACTTAAAAGAGAATTTATGCTTACATTTTTTTCATGTAGCAGTTATATCTGAAAATAAGAGCTGTGATACATGAAAAAATTCTCATCATCACTGGCCATCAGAGAAATGCAAATCAAAACCACAATGAGATACCATCTCACACCAGTTAGAATGGCAATCATTAAAAAGTCAGGAAACAACAGGTGCTGGAGAGGATGTGGAGAAATAGGAACACCTTTACACTGTTGGTGGGACCGTAAACTAGTTCAACCATTGTGGAAGACAGTGTGGCGATTCCTCAAGGATCTAGAACTAGAAATACCATTTGACCCAGCCATCCCATTACTGGGTATATACCCAAAGGACTATAAATCATGCTGCTATAAAGATACATGCACACTTGTGTTTACTGTGGCACTATTCACAATAGCAAAGACTTGGAACCAACCCAAATGTCCAACAATGATAGACTGGATTAAGAAAATGTGGCACATATACACCATGGAATACTATGCAGCCTTTAAAAAGGATGAGTTCATGTCCTTTGTTGGGACATGGATGAAGTTGGAAACCGTCATTCTGAGCAAACTATCGCAAGGACAGAAAACCAAACACTGCATGTTCTTACTCATAGGTGGGAATTGAACAGTGAGAACACTTGGATACAGGGTGGGGAACATCACACACTGGGGCCTGTCATGGGGTTGGGGGAAGGGGGAGGGATAGCATTATGAGATGTACCTAATGTAAATGACAAGTCAATGGGTGCAGCACACCAACCTGGCACATGTATACCTCTGTAACAAACCTGCACGTTGTGCACATGTACCCTAGAGCTTAAAGTATAATAACAACAATAGTAATAAATAATTCTGGTAAAAAAAAATCAGAGCTGTGATAATGGTTACTATGTGCAACGACATCAGGAGAGATATCTCCACAATTTTCTTGGTCTTTTCCTTATGATGGCAAGATGGCTGCTCCAACTCTAGAAATCATGACCGTATTTAGAATATAAAAAAGGAGAGACATGTTGCCCCAAACATACCCATCTCCTTTAGTAGGCAAGCTAAAGATTTCCAAGAAATATCCCTACCGAACTTTTCCTTTTGTCGGTGAGCTAGAACTGAGTCACATGATCAGTTGTAGCTGTAAGAAAAGAAATATCTTGTGTCTGACAATGGGAAGCAGGATTATCATGCTTAGTTTGGATTAATCATAATTCATTGCTAGGGGCTTCGTATATTACGGCTCTGAATATAACCAAATTTCTGGTATCAAGGAAGGGCAGAGAAAACGGAGATGTTGCTGAATAGGTAACAGAATGCCATGGTTTCCTCAAATATCCGCTATATGTAGAAGGTCATTTTATGCTTATTCAACACAAAATCTTAGGCATATATGCCAAGCATGGTAGTACGTAATCTGTTAGGTAGCTAAAATATATGCAAAATAATGTTAGAGATAAAATACTTTTTAAAAGTACTGGTTTACGTAGTCTAGAGAATTAAAACGTTAAGAGTTTATTTGAACATTTTAAAATTTTGTTTTACTGTAAGTTCTGGGATACAAGTGCAGAACGTGTAGGTTTGTTCCATAGGTATATGTGTGCCATGGTGGTTTGCTGCACCCATCAACCTGTCATCTGGGTTTTAAGCCCCGCATGCATGAGTTATTTGTCCTAATGCTCTCCCTCCCCTCACCCGCATCCCCTTCCCCTGCCCCGACTGTCATGGTGTGTGTTGTTTCCCTCCCTCTGTCCATGTGTTCTCATTGTTCGTCTCCTTCTTATGAGTGAGAACGTGCAGCGTTTGGTTTTCTATTTGAACATTTTTATGTTTGTGTTTATATAACTCCTGTGCTATATAAAGGAAAATATCTAAAAACTATAAAACAACCATCGAATTAATATGATCAGAAAACCAATATAGTACAATAAAACAACAATGGCATAGTAGTTAAAATATACAAAATTCTGTAATATCCACCACTAGTGAGTGGTATGACTTTGGACAACTTCTGTTTCCTGCCTGGTGTTTGGTTTCTTACTGATAAGTTGTATCTCTGGAGTTCTAATTGACTCACTCTAAAACTCATGATGCTAATTAAATAGATATAAGGCCTGACCTGGATTTGATTATCATATATGATTCTGTTTAAAATTAAAAGAAGATTAAACATATTCTTTTATGGCTTAAATAAAAAATTATATGTTAAAGTTACTATTGAACTTAATTCAATAAATTATAATTGAACTTATATTAATAAGCCACATTAAGCTTATTTTGTACTTCAAAAATATTTTTAGTGTAGCTTATTATGAACACTCAACTCTATAGAAGAAATTCTCTATATATTAAACTAAGACTTGCCAAATATTTAGTTGTTTTCATGTCTTAAAATATACCTGTTGTGAAAACATAAAACAAGAACAAGATAAATATTATAAATTTAATTTATTTAGCATATCATACAATTATAAAATGATTATAGTTTTCCAAAACTAGAAATATTACACCTAAATTTTAATAATTTTCTTGTAGTTGTACTATGTTTTCAAAAAATATAGCAGATTTTGTGAAATTATCCGTTAGTATTTTTTATACTTTTCTTACACTTAGGATTCAAAAATATAGTATATGAGTCACTCTACGTTTGTTACATTAATTAATTATGGCTAGGAAATATTTTGTTGCATTTCTAGAAGATATTTTTTCTCCCTGCACTCTCTGCCTGTTATCTGCATTTGTGTGTATATAGTAGTTACATTTGAAAACCCATTTATAGTACGGTTTATAGTTGAAAATGTTCTTGTAGTTTAGCAACATTGGCATTATTTTCTAATGTCAAAAATATAAATAATGAATAAGGTGGAAGGAGTTGAATGAGAAGGCAACTTTAAAGTTCAGGGGTAAAAAAAATTATGTCTAATTTTATAAGTACAAGCATTGTGGCTTGTTCAATCAGTGCATTCAAATATATTTCCTGAAATTTTTAAGTTGTGCTTAATCAAATGGCTGTGGAAATAGCCCTTGAGCAAAACTATATGCAGCTTTTAAAATTAAGTCCTTAAAGCTATAGAGTCTAACAAGTAACCTTTAGTCAGCAAAGTTAGGAAATATTTGACACCTGGGAATTTTCTTTTGGCATTATTAGGGTTACAGGTATAGTCAAAATATTCATGTCAGAAAGATTTTTCAATGAAAATTCCAGATGTTTGACAAATGTGTTGCCTTCTAATCCTCTTTAGATATATGCTATATGTCCATTCTTCCCAAGAATTTCTCTTAAAAAAATACGTTAGTGTCAGTAACTACCTTGACCTAACAAATGATGGATAGAGATCATTTAGAATTTTCAGAAATAAATGTTGAACAGTATACCTATAACTGACAATTTTGGAAATACTATTTTCATCTCTTCTTAGTAGCATATTGCTGTGGATATTTGTCATTCTTTTGTCTGCCTGGCACCTATCTTTCAAATATTTCTCATCTTTGAGTTTTGGTAAGATGCAACACCTCTCACCAAATGTCTGATACTTGATTTCCCAGATGTCATGCTAGGTAGGGTGTGGACCAATGACTTAGACTTCAACTTTTCTGACTCACTTGGCACAGACATCAAATCAGGAGTTGGTGATGCAAGGAGCGCCAGAACTCCTTTCTGTTGGAGGTTGCAGAAAGATTCAGCTCCTAGCGAGTCAATGTCTGTACTGCTAATGGTGGCATCTAAAATCTAGTACTTTCCATTATTAGTAATGCAAGCTGCCTTACGCCATCCTAAGAGGTGACTTGGTCGGGTCTTCACTAGACAGTTCTGAAATATAATTTTGATAGTTATTCCTGGTTTTATAACTCTGACACTTGTTTGTTAGTCCACTTGGTGCTTGTGGTGGCCATGAGAATGTTTCTCACAGACCTCCAACTATTAAAAGCTTAATTGAGCAAGGGTATAGCTGATATGCTCTGAATTCATTACTGAATTTGTCCTTGCTTTCCAAAAAAAGCTGCATCGAATCAGTGACTGAACTCAGCAACAATGGGCCGTCTGTTGGCCCAAGCTTTCTTTAGCCTGTATTCAGAATCCCCCATTTGATCTTTCCCCTTCTCTCCTTCACAGGCATGGAATTGCTGCAAGGTCTGATGGCTCTCCAAGCTGACCCAGATCCCTTCCTATTTTATTTAAAGGGATATTTTCCTTAATGAAATACTTGAACTTTTAATTCTGTCCTGGTGTCTCCTTCTTGGAGGACAGAAACTAGCACAGAGATCCTGTGATTGAACACACATTTTTTAAACACATTTCTTTTCTGCTTAAGTAAGCCGGTGTTGGGTTTTGCTACTTTCAGAGCATTGAGGGATATATATGCATTGTAGGACCCTTAAAAAAATGATGTTAATTACTTCTAAGTATGACTGTAGTCACCCCTCCTTGCCCTGACATTTTATTTTAATCAGGCATATATTAACATATCGGTGAAATAATATTCACTTAAAAGTATCCAAATAAAGACCAAAAATTATACAAATGTTCTGGTCTGTTTTAAATGTAAAGTACAATGTACAAAAATTTACCAAGTCCCTTTCTACAAAAAGCGTTTCTTGGATGAGAACACATTACTTACTTATTGAACAATTAAAGTTCTTCTTTAAGGATGACTTATCATGGAACAATATGTAATGTAGACAGTGTATGTAAATGGAATATTTCAATAGAAAAAGTCAAAACAGTAAGGTACAGTGTGCTTTTGTTTCTTTTTTATTGAGGTATTATTGTACATAACAAAATGAGCAGAGTTGGTATAAAGTTTGAAGAGTTTTGACAAATGAATGCATCTTTGTGACCAATTAAACATGTAAGACTTTTCCATTACACTAAGTTCCCAGAGACACTTTCCAATTTATCTACATTTCCCCAGGGTAACTTGTGATTTCCATTGCTATAGTTGATATAGAGTTGTCTAGAATAGTCTGCAGACCGAAAAATTTATACAAATGAAATCAAACAGCACATCTTCTTTTGTGTCTGACTGCTTGAGGTCAACAAAATGTCATTGATAGTCAGCCATAGTGTTGCATATATCAGCAGTTTAATCTTTTTATTCCTAATATTCAATTTTATGAATACACCAATTTGTTTAGCCACTTTCCTTTTACAGAAATTTGGATAGTTTGCAGTTTTTGTAGATTATGATTAAAACTACTGTGAACATTCTTGTAGAAGCAATTTTGTGGACATGTTTTCATTTTTCTTGGGTAATTACATAGGGATATGTCTTACGATAGATGAATTACTGTGACTTGGGATAAATGTGGGCTCAACTTTGTATTAGAAATGTATGAATTATTTTCCAATGTGATTGGACAATTTTCTGTCTACACCAGTAATGTATAAGAATTGTAGTTGCCCCACATCTATTTTTTCCCTTTGGGCCTCCGTTCTGTGTTTTAAATTTCTATGTATTCTAAATGTATTCTATCCTATCTCTTTTATTATCTTTTTAGCTATCTTTCTTTATATTGTTTTATAGTGGTTATTGCAGGAGTTGCAGTATACATTCCTATCTTATTATGGCCTGTCTTATGGCCTATCTTATTACGGCCTGTACCCCTTTGTGTACAAGGTAAGAATCTTACAGCATTATAATAATTATATATTTTACTGTCTTGCTATTATTTTTATATATGTTACTTCTTCATTTGTTATGAACTTCATAACATATGGCTATTATTTTTGCATCTTAATTTTCATCTGGTTTCAGATTGCCTTAATCTTTAGGCAAAAATGCTCTTGGCTTGTATAATACAAATATTTTTGCCTCTCCTTTATTAAACAAAAAAAAAACCAAGAGAAATGTACATACAAAGATATGTACATATCCAAAGTGTTCAATTTGATGAGCTTGACAAATGTAGACATGCATGTAACCAATGATCAACTCAAAATATAGAACATTTCCAAATCCCTAGGAATTCACTTTATGCCTCCATTTAGTCCATCTCTATACCTCATCAGGTTTCTCAGACTCAAGAGACTGTTGCTTTCTTTTCGAGTTCTATTCAACCTGTGCCACAGGACTAGAGTTTTCCCACAAGGGAAAGGTCATAAATATGTGGATCTCATCCGGGGAGATTCTTTACTTTTAAGGGTGAATCCTCTGTGATCCCTACCTGATTTTCACTGTACACCAGAGACTTCAAAATGTTTTATTTTCATTAGTCCGTGCATGGTTTCTCATTGTCAGCTGTCAGAGAGTTAGTCTGTTGCATTACCAGAACTAGAGATCCTGTGGGGTAGTTTTTATTTATCCTGCTGAAAGATAAAACAAATATACTGTAGTTAGAGATATTTGATTGTGTGTAATGAGAAATGACATTTAAGAGTGGTGTTTCGAGGAAAAAAAGCATGCTTTCAAATAACAAGAGAATTGATGACAGAAGAGGAGTAAACAATACAGGTCGGGCAAATATTTCCCTAGCTAGCCCTAAACAAATATTTCTTCAATCCCCTCAGTCCTTCATTTACTAAATATCTCCTGAGTGACTCGTCACTCATTTGTGTATACAAAACTCTCAAAATTTGAAGACAATTTAGAATGTCATTAGCACAAGAATGGCTATGGTAATATGCTATTCCCCTTCTATTTACTGCACCCAGTGGTTTCTAGGGTATTTGGAGGGAAGTCTAATAAAACAATTTTGGGTAGAGTTAAAAAGAAGTCAATACAAAATGGTTGTGTTAAAGTAGAGAGATGCCAAAAAAAAAAAAAAAAAAAGTATCCTTTCTAACCAGATCATCCTCCTCTGCACCCAATTAAAGATTTTACTATGTAACACGTATCTTTAAAATGTTCTTCCTCCATTGTCTTATTCTGGCATTTTTCTCTGCTTATTTTATTTTCTCCCAAAGCACTTGGAGAATGCTTTCTTTGTTCTTGATATGTAAAAATTCTAAGGTATATCTCTTCAAGGATTTTGTTGTATATTTGTTTGGGAGATAGTGAAACTTTTCCCTCTTATGCTTAAATTTGGTTTAAGTCCAAAAATGTTGTCTTAAGTTATCTAAAAAAATTTTTTATGTGTAATTATAATTTCTCTAATAAAAATATCTATATCTATAATTCTAAAGTTTGGTATCCAATCCCTGTCCCTCTAAATCCCCAGCCCCTCCAAATAGCATCCTGTCTTTTTGTTCTTGCTTTCTGAATTTCTTATTTGTTCTACATGATATAAGTTTAATGTTTTGCCATTTGTTTAGGCAGTTTTTGCCTATTTTCAGTTCAGATTTCGGTTTTTCTCTTCAGCTTTAAATTTCTGATATCGTCAATTTCCCTTTGCAGCACATGCTATTTTTTCTTCAGGACTTTTGGCTCTTGTCTTATGAAGGTCAAGTCTTTTATGCTAGTGATGATTGATAAAAATTAACAAATACTTAGGAACTGGTATTACTTGCTAGACACTGTATTCTCCACTGAGTATAAAATAGTGAACTTGCAGTCTACTAGGGAGAAAGAGACATCAATAAAACAGAAACAAAAGCATGATTCTGAATACTAAGTGCAAGCTCTTTGGAGAAGCTACAATGTGAGAGAGCAATTATTAATGAGTCTAACAAATACAGTTTATCTCAGAAATTTTAAAATGAGTTAATAGCAGAAAATGTTTCAAAGTAGATCTGACCTTAACAGCATAAAAGCCTAGAATGACCAAGAAACACCTAGAAAGCCAGGCAGTGTTATAGTATACAGGAAAGGAGTAGAAGAAAAGATAAGAGAGGTCAAGGGAAGGAGAGCAGATCAGGAGAGGGCTTGTAGGAAATTGTAAAAACTGACTTTTACTCCAAGGGACATGTTAAGCCTTTGGAGTGTTTTGAAGAGGGAAAGTGACATGATCTGACTTCTGTTTTTAAAAGGTCACTCTGCTCTTTAGGAATGGAGGAGCAGGAGTGGAAGATGATCATTATGATTTTTTAATATTGCTGAGATCTTTTGCTGAAGTTTTGTTTAACATTTTTTCCATTCACTTTCATCAGTAAGATTAGTTTAATATGACTGTCCGGTGTTGCCTTTGTCTAGTTTGATCTCATCCTAGATTTGGTGAGTAGGAGTCACTGTAAGCTGGCTCCTGGGTCCTTTTGACATGTCCCCCTCACTCCTGGAACGTTCTTATTCTGTGGCACTTCAAGGTGTGCTAGGCTTGTCCTGTACTTTTCTAGCCACATCCCTGGAAACAACAATTATTCCCCAAAACCATAGTTCTTAGTAGGTGAGATAGTACTTAGAAACCAAGTTTTTAACATGAGGTAGTTTATGTTTTTGAGTCTTTTTTTGTAATTTATTTTTTCCAAAAAAACTTATATTTATAACTAAATGTTCAAATTTATTGACAGATGTGTTCATTTTGATGATTCTTTTATGTTTCTTAAAAATATTTATCTTACCTTTATTTCTTAAAGAATTTTAACTAGGCCTTTAAAATAACATTCTAAAAGAAACAGGTTTGAGTTTTGATCAACTCTTCTTTTTGAGGTCTTCATTTGTTTTTTATTTTAGTAATTTCTGCTTTAATCTTAATTTTCTCAAATTTATTTTGTGTTGATCATATTTATCTTCAATTTTTATTTTGATTTTTTTTTTTTAGAGATGCATTCTTACTCTGTAACCCAGGTTGGAGTGCAGTGATGCAATCATAGCTCACTGCAGCCTCAGACTCCTGGGTTTATGCTATCTTCCTGCCTCAGGTCTCCAAGTACCTAGGACCACAGGTGCACACCACCACCTCTAGCTAATTTTTTTTCTTTTTCTCATTATCTTGCCCAGGCTGGTCTCAAACTCCTGGGCTCAAGCAATCCTCTCACCTCAGCCTCCCAACGTGCTGGGATTACAGGCACGAGCCACCGTGCCTGGCCTGGTGTTCAGTATTCTTGAGTGCTTAGAATATGTTTTCAAATTTTCTTTATATAAATTAATTTCATTATGAAATAAAAGAATACCTATGGCATGTATGGAATATTAAATATAATGAAATTGACAACCTTTTCTCCAGCAAATAAAGATTATTGTTGCTATTGCTGTCTTATTGATAAAGCTCAAACTTGGTTGCCCATCCTAATCTCCTAGGGAGCTTTTAAAAATCCTGATGTCCAGTTCAAGCCCATAATGATTAAATCAGAATATTAGAAATTTTCTAATCACCAGATAATTCCCATGTGCAGCAAAGTTTGGAAACCACTGGGAAATATCAGTCATTTGTTAGCTCATTCATTCTTTTCTTGCTGATTACAAGAATAAAACATTTTTGTTTTGTTTTTTAAAAATATTATTTCCTGTAATGTATGTTAAAATCTACTGTTTCTTAAAAAGACTGTCCCTTAATGCCTTTTGGGAAACTCATAAATTGTGCATTTCACCTATACTTGTTACATGAAAGCCACAGAGTACTGTAGAAACAAGTTCTCTATGAAATCAGGGGTCTTTTGTTTAAACTAAGAAATAATCAGAATAAGGGAGAAAATTAGAAACCCAAATTTGTAATTAATAAATCAATAATTATTGCTTTTAGACAATTCATTTAAATACCAACAAGTTTTTGCTTTTATGAAGAAGAGTTGTTTTGGCAGGGGGAAGAAAAAGAATTCATTCATTATAAAATTGATCCCAGATACATGAGTATTCACCAGTAAAATAAATTCACTGCGGTCTCATGCCAAGTTCTTCCTTTCCTGATCGGTCCTACTTCCAGAGTCTTCTCTCGCCCGTTCTTTCCCTTCCCCCTCCTTACTTAATTTTATTCGCAAATTCTTGCCATTTGGAACAGTTTTTGGAGAACAGAAAAGTGATGCTTGAGAGGTGAAAGGCAATCACAAACTGGCCTGGAATCAATTGATAGGGAGAATTCTTGACAGCACTCCCCAGCTGATTCCCAGCTGTACTTGGGATGCGGCTGCTCGGCAGCAGTCTTAGCAATTTGGGTCCACTCATGGTAATTGGTTTCAGATGAAACCAGAACAACTCATTTCACACCGTCCTCGTCCCACTGCCCGAGGAACAGAAGGACGTAATATAACATATTCAGGGCAGAATCCCAGCTTCATGGAAATCCCATCACTAAAATTCTGGTCTGAATTGGATGCGATTGTGTCCTGGTAGTCCCTGTGTGGTAAGAAGGATTAGTCTAATGTTATTGCAGTGGTTAGCTGTGCTCACCCTGCTGCTCTGGCTATTACTCTTATATTTCCCTCAGAACATCTTGTTTTACAAATACTAAATGTATCCCTAATCATGTAATTAAGGAAAATGTTAGTGATCATATTCCTAACTTAGAAAAGAAATAGTGGGTGCAGTTTTACTATTGTTTTCACTTAATGCCCCCACCCCTTTTAAATTTAAAGCTTTAAATGAAAATACTTTGCAATAAATACTCTCTTTTCTTACCTCTTTTAGTAAAATGAAACATAATTTCAGAGTTTCTTTAGTGGAGAAATTGAGTCCATTCTATGTCTGTTTTCACAGACTGTACATGCTACTTTCAGCTTCAAGTCAAGTAACAAGATATTCAGCAGTAGATATTTAAACAATGTAGATCTATTAGTTAACATAAGAAGGGATCTGAAGGTGAAGTGCTTCCAGGGCTGGTTAGGCAGCTGAAGAATGCTATAAAGAACTCAGGATTTCTCATCACTATCACACTCCCACCTCCACCGTCTGCACTCTCAGTGTGCCACTAATGTCTGTATTCCTGGTAACGAGATGGTGTCACTAGAGCCAAACATCACACTTCCAGAGACTACTCAGTGATGGTCTGGTAAATGTTTAATCACCTTTTATCTGGAAAATAAAAATAAAAAGCGTTTTAATTTGCAGCATTTGCTGATTTTCATGTTGTAAATTTTCCCACCAGGGTCAAACGATTCCCAGGTCCAACATGATGTCTCTGAATGTGGAGCTGGGAAGAGATATGCACCATCACGAGTCAGTATAAGTTGGTTCTAACGTACCGCTGGATGCCATCCAGGCAGGAACAAGCTATATTTTACAATTTGTATTTAGGAAGGAAAAGCTTCCCCACAAATCCATAAATTCTCTTATGCTTCATTGGTCTTGCTTACATCTCATGCCTACCCCTAAACTAATTACCATGAAAGGGACTGGAGTGACCATGATTGCTTAGAACGAATAATCTGCATTCACTCTTCGGGGCTGGGTAACTTCCTGTAAGCTTATGAGAGAGAACATACCTGAAAAAAATTGGAGCAGTTCAACAAATAGGGAGGAGATGAGATGTACCTGCTGGGTGAGTAAACAATAGTGTCTGCCAGAGGCACAAAACCAGACATAATTATGTTCTTATGCACAAGTACACATGAGAAGGAATATAGAAAGGTAAGCACATATATTTTTATTCTACCTTCAGCATCTTTTTATGAGTCTATCATTAAGAAAAACACACAGGTCATTAGGATATGTCATCTTTTTGTTTGAGCAACTCCTGGAGCCTGGTCATGGCGAAACATCAAAGTAGAAGGAGATTACGAGCTGAGTTGGGTCGATGGTTCTCAGCACTTCAAACAGTGTGAATGGTTGGGAACATCTAAAATTCCAAAAGGAAAGCATTATCTTTTATATAAAACATGACCTTGAAACAATGTTAATATTCTTTTGGCTATGAGTACTTTATTATCTGCTGTTCAACAGCACCTTTCTAAAGCATGCTCATCATTTCCATCAATCCAGATGTTTCCTTTTTATTTAAAATAGGAAAGTCTTACCCATGTAGATGCACACAGTTGCATTAAGGAGAGTAGCTAAAGATGATTAAGAAGGGCCTGAGCAGACAAAAAGAAGTACTGTGTTTTCTTGAGGTTGAAAGAAAATAAGTGTGTTTGAGTCTTGATGAATGGATAGTTTTTTACTTTCCATCATGACAGTTTGTAGTTACTTCTTATTGTATTTTTAAAAAATAATCCAGTTTACTTTTTCAAAATATTCACATCTGTCATTCATTCTCCTTGCTCCTCCTTTCTCAGTACTTCAACCTCAAACACACACATACTACTGTATCTGTGAATGGGCTTTTTTTTCTCTTTCAAGGAGACCAAGATCTTAGATGTCTTTTTAGCTCCATCTGCCATTGCTCACTATTATTTTGCTTATTGACAATGCAGAGGTGACATGAGTGGTTCGAGATTCTGCACTCATTATGAGGAGAGATTAGTAACTCTGCTGCTTCAGTCTAGGTTAGTCAGGTCGAGATTTAGAACTTTCACCAAATTGATGAGTTAAGTCCCTAAGGTGGGGAAATGCATGATCTTCTAATACAGGAAGAACTCTGTTAATAATGCCACCATAATAGTAATGATGTCTCTGCTGTCATACAGTTTACTCATGTTACACTGTTCTGTGCTAGCTTTGCGTGGTCTAATCTATGCTATAATTAGCAATTGAAAATTAACAACTGTTACTACACGCTAAGGCCTAAAATAAGTTTTTCTTTCTTTCTTTTTTTTTTTTTTGAGATGGAGGAGTGGTAATCAATTTGCTCCCTGTCAGTAAAGAACTATAAGAGGTGAAGAAGGCTTGACTTAAAAGAGATGTTGGTTAGGTGTAAGGAAGCAATGCTTTGAGGTTGATAAATCCTCCAAGAAAGGGTGAGTTGTCAATCATAGAAATCCTTAGAGAATAAGTTTCTTTAACCTTGATGTTTTAGACGTAACTTATATGAAGACTAGAGGATGATCCAAAAGAGATGTGATACCTTCTTCTAGGTTTGAGTCTGTTCAGTGATGTAAATTTAGTTTCAGATCTACAGCAAATTTACAACGTGACCTTCCCACTATGGGTACTGAATAGATAAACTCCATCTCTCAGGTCCAAGAAAAAAATGGTTGCTTCTCTAGAGGCATTTTATGAATATTTAGATCCCCACCCCCATCCATCTCTGGTGCCAGATAGCCATTTTAAAGGATGTGTGAGCTGTGCTGTACAATTGTGTGAGCATTCCATAAACGTGTGATCAGAAAATAATTTACTGTTTATACTTTAGGTAAAGATAATGGTATTATTACCCTCATATCAACTTCAGAAGGCACATATTAGAAAAAAATATTTTATTTGTATATAACAGCTTCTCCTTTGCACCACTAAAACTTTGGATTGTTATATTTAGATTTCTTGTTCCACTACTTTTCTATAAAGAAATGTCAATTTTGAGGAATGGTTTTTTAAGTTGGTGCTCCTCAGTGGCAAAATGTATTTTAATAAAATGCAGGTAATTTACTCAATCCGTTAATTAATTTACAAATTTAAACTTGTAATATCTCCTTTGCTCCTGTTAACACAGGTGAAATGAAGCATCAGCAAAGGATTCAGAAACAAAATGTAATTTACAGTTAATCTCTTTTAAACATAAATATTTCTCCTTCTCCTTTATGAAAACTGTACATAGCTTCTACAGCCTCCGGATTACTCAAAATTTTGAAAATACATGTTTTTCACCAAGCACACTTTTCACATTTAAAAAATTTTATATTGTAGAATAGTTTTGGATTTATGGAACAATTACAAAGATAGTAAGGATACCATCCCACACAATTTACCCTATTAGTATCTTCTGTAGTATATTGTGACATTTGTCACAATTAATGAATCAATATTGATACATTTTTATTAACTGAAATCTATAATTTATTGAGAATTCCTTAGTTTGTACCTGTTGTTGTTTTACTGTCCAAGGGTCCCACCCAAGATACCATCTTAAGATTACTTGTCCTGTTTCCTTAGGCTCCACTTGGCTGTGACAATTCCTCACACTTTCCTCGTTTTTGATGACCTTACTAGTTTTGAGGATTTCTGGTTAGATACTTTGTAAAATGTTCCTCAGTTTGTGTTTGTCTGATATTTTCTTATGATTAGACTGGAGTTGCAGATTTGGGGGAGGAAGCCAAGTACATTTGTAAAGGAAATTGTTTTGTTCTACCTTCCCATTTTCACACTGCAGATATTGTTTATGTTCACAAAAGTACACGTTAAAGGGTCTCCTGGAAACATGGATGTTAACTGCATTGCTTACCATAAAGTTATATGTAGATCACATAGCAAAGTTAAATTCTCAAAATCAAGGATACATAACTTCAGCAATAATTTGCTTCCTTCTGAAAATAGTCAGGTGGCTATAATGAATTTCTAGTGGTGATTTCCTGACTTCTCAATTATAAATCTACGGGATTGGAAAGGACTAATCCCAGATGCTTGGGAGTCTCTGTAATTTTCTAACTCTTGCTAGCCATGAAAAATATTTGTTGAAATGAAACCTTGCATGGCCACATAAACAAATAAATAAAAGCAAAACTGGTCTGATAACAGCAGGGCCCCAGAAGGACATGCTTAGCATAAATGCATATCCACTAGTTTGGTAGATCGGTAGAATGAACAGGGAGTAAGTATACTACTTCACGTGATTGGAGGAGAATTCAGTGATGTGTGAGGTGTCTAGTGTTGCAACTTAATGGCACATGGTCACTCAAGAAATATCAAATTCCCTTATAAACTATAATTTAGTACATGGATCTTTACTTGCCATTTGAATATCTTTGTATGTGTGTGTGTGTGTGTGTGTATGTATATGGAGGTCTACACTCCAAAGAAAATACATATAATGATGGGATATGAGATAATCATGATGAATAATTAATCTTATATTGTGAAATTATGAGAATTACTGTGGGTTAATATCAAAACTCAGAATAACCAAATAAAGTTATATAAAATATTTCCTGACATCTGAAATATATTACATTTTAAAATGCTTTATGAAGACATAAATATTGGTTGGTCAGCAGTTTTAAAAACGATTGCCTATATATCATCTTGCATTGAAAATGTTTTCATTGATGTTATGGAGTATCTTGTCAGTTATGGTATTCAAATATTAATCTCTACTCTCTAATATTTTTAAAAATCCAAAACAACATCACTTATTAAGTTTATACAACAGGAAGATGGAAGCTTAGAATTCAGTGGAAAATTTGTTTTGTGTCCAGTGTATTAGTTGAGAAAAATGAGCAAAGTAAATATATTAAGGCCATTAAATAATAATTCTAATACACTTTACTGTATTAATATTTTACTAAAAAGTTGCAAGAATAATAAAAATGAGTATGAGACAAATTTTGCAATAATTATAATTTGTCTTTGGTATTTGGCATATTTGGTGAATCTAAATAATAAATTTTATAAAATTAAAAAAAATTACATTTGATCATGAATGGATGACTAATAACTTTTTAATTTGCTCTGTCATTTTATATTATTGTTTCAGTTATTGTTGTCTTAAGGCATTTTGTTAATAATTATACTGCAATTGGTTTAAAAATATTTTCAAATCCATACGAGGTAGGGAGGGAAAACAATTTTTCTTTTTTTTTTAGTTTACAAATGAACAAAGCAAAGCAAACAGCAATTGAGTAACTTCTGTGTATTACAGAGGGACTCAGTGGAACAACTAAGTGTCCTAAATCTCCGGTCAGTAGTTTTTCCACTGAAGGTCATGGTTAGTTTAGCTACATCTATTCTGTTTTAAATCTAGTTCCTTCCTTCTTTCTGTTTAGCTAAGAGTGTTCCTTTTTCTTTATATTTGAATTGCCAAGTGGCTTAAGTCAGATAAAATTCTGTATGTGATATACTTGGTTTTGAAGCGGCAAACTTTTATGTGCGCTAAAAGATGACAGAGTGAGGTGATGTACTATTATGTGTACACCTAAAGTTCAGAGTCACTGTAACAGCAGTCAGAGCTTTACTTTCTGTGACTTTGTGCCACGATTTTTTTTTTTTTCTAAATTTACCTTGGTCCTGGTCAGTATTATTACCTACGTCTTTCTTAGTTCACAGAAATAAGGCAAGAAGCAATAGTAACTGTAGTCAGGCCACAGTCACCAGGAATAGTGATCCCAAACATCATCTGCATTTACTTTTTATTTATTTATTTTTTTTAGTTTGAAAATTTCTTTTTTTATTATACTTAAAGTTTTAGGGTACATGTGCACAACGTGCAGGTTTCTTACATATGTATACATGTGCCATGTTGGTGTGCTGCACCCAGTAACTCGTCATTTAACATTAGGTATATCTCCTAATGCTATCCCTGCCCCCTCCTCCCACCCCACAACAGGCCCCGGTGTGTGATGTTCCCCTTCCTGTGTCCATGCATTCTCATTGTTCAGTTCCCACCTATGAGTGAGAACATGTGGTGTTTGGTTTTCTGTCCTTGCGATAGTTTGCTGAGAATGATGGTTTCCAGCTTCATCCATGTCCCTGCAAAGGACATGATCTCATCATTTTTATGGCTGCATAGTATTCCATGGTGTATATGTGCCACATTTTCTTAATCCAGTCTATCATTGTTGGACATTTGGGTTGGTTCCAAGTCTTTGCTGTTGTGAATAGTGCCGCAATAAACATACGTGTGCATGTGTCTTTATAGCAGCATGATTTATAACCCTTTGGGTATATACCCAGTAATGGGATGGCTGGGTCAAATGGTATTTCTAGTTCTAGATCCCTGAGGAATTGCCACACTGACTTCCACAATGGTTGAACTAGTTTACAGTCCCACCAACAGTGTAAAAGTGTTCCTATTTCTCCACATCCTCTCCAGCACCTGTTGTTTCCTGACGTTTTAATGATCGCCATTCTAACTGGTGTGAGATGGTATCTCATTGTGGTTTTGATTTGCATTTCTCTGATGGCCAGTGATGATGAGCATTTTTTCATGTGTATTTTGGCTGCATACATGTCTTCTTTTGAGAAGTGTCTGTTCATATCCTTCACCCACTTTTTGATGGGGTTGTTTTTTTCTTGTAAATTTGTTTAAATGTGAGAATTGCTATATACATTATTTATTGTTAGAGCCGCCATATATTGGGGTTTGTTTGTCATTTCCTAGAATATTAGAGATATCAAGAGAACACTTGGAAAACTGGCCTTTAGAACTAGGGATAAATGATGGTGAGATAAGTTGTATTATTTTATATCAATTTAATTTGATAAAGCATATAATCAATGCTGACATTACTAGACTTTTCTGGGTTCCAAGAGATCATATAAAACTGTGTTCTCTGAATCTATATCAGAGAGATGAACAGATATTGCCTTCTGAATGGAAGTCAGGGACCAGGAATCTACTTCTTTTTTGGTTATCCTAGCTGAGCTATCTTTTTCAATAGAAAGTCACTTACTCTAGCCTTTAACTTGCTAAAGTGTGTTCCTGGCCAACAGACAAAATGGACTTCCCCACAGCTAACAGAAGTGCTTAAAGTTGAAACAGAACTATGCAGCCATAGCTGGGTGAGGGAGCCATCAGTAACTCTATGTTCTCAGAAAGATGTTGTGAGAATATCATGGAACCTTCTTTTCTACAATCAAGCAAAACCAGTTCCTATTGTCAGGCCTGGATCAGAAAGCCAGAACCTCACCCAGCTTCATGCCATCACATGCCCTCTTGCACACCCACCACTGCCCTTTGAAAGAAACATAAGACAGAGACTTCTGGTTTGGGGCTTTGAAACAAACCAGTCAGCTCTTACTTGCCCCAACCAATCAAGGCTCAGCTGCACTGACCAATCAGAACTAAGGAAGATTCAATCTTTCATTTGCATAAACAGATCTGATTGGCAACCCAGGCAGGAATTTCTTGCTATAAAACTTGAACCCTCTCCTTGTTTTCTAGAATGTGCACCTTCATTTTTACACTAGAGGCTGCATCTCCCAGGATTTGGTTCACTGAAACAAAATCTCTTTCCTTCAAATTCCTTGTCAGAGAATGTTTACAAACTCTTTTGCCACAAGTCGTCTCTATTTCTTTATAATTATTTTAATGTGATGGAAGTTATCCATCCTTCATATGATATATATGATATATTTTGAGAAGATGAAAAGGTCCAAGGCATAATTTTCATTGACTTCCTCTTTCTGGAAGTCCTTCCTGCCACTTCTGAATGTCCATAGTTCTGCGTTTTTACTTTTCTGGTGTACTTCTCTCTTTTAGTTGTGTGGTGTAGTTATGGCTGTGCTTGTTTTATCTTCTTTCCCTGAGTGCACATTCTGATAAGATAGCAAGAGCAATGATTCATCACTTACCACCCTTTTTAGTTCTAGTCTGGTGCTCAGTGTGTTGTAGAAATTCAGTGACAATTATTGAAATAAATCTTTAACATGAAATATTATTTCAGTATAATGCAACTTTTGCTTAATGTCTCTCAATATTCAATATTGTTTGAATGCTACCCAAATCACGTAACTCTAAGTTATCAGAACAGAAGGTGCATAGAGTAAACATTTCTCTGTGGGTACATGCCTTTTGTTTTTAGTGTGGATTATATTTTTTCCTCAGGATTTTGGAAAGCCCAAAGTGGCTTCTAAATATTTTAAACATAGAGACATCTCTAGGTTTCTGAATGATTACAAAAGCCATTTCTACTTAAATTAAGCCTGCTTCACGTGTTATAGTTTTATGTAATTTCTTCAGCTTTTTAATAGTGTATACAGTTTAGTAACTGCACGATGTTTAAGGTGTTTGGATGCCATTTGAAAGCTTCATAAAAGGAGGTCACTTAGAGTTCAGAAATGTTTAGAAAAGAGAAAAAAAAATCTTAGGAAGATTCTCTTTGGAGTTAGCAATTCAGAACCTCTTTGTTTGCATTCAAGATACAATATGCCAAGCTAAGATTATCTGTTTTGAATCAGGAAAAAAGCAAAGTTAAAAACAGAGCAAAGTAAGTTGTGTCATATATAAGGGAATATCTCAAGTCTCTTGTGCTTGCATTGTTTAAAAAAATTGTATTTGTAAATTTATGGTATTTTAAAGTGATGCGCTTACTGAGTTTGAAAAAGAAATTTATAAAAACAATAACAGAAAGTGTCATTGCTCTGCCTAAAGTTATGGCTCATAATTTTGGAACATATGCTCTAAGCTGTGTCATGAAGTGGTGGGGGGGGGGTGCTTCTGAGTCATCCCCTTTCTTGTTTAGCCTAGAGAGAAGTAGAATTTAAGATAGCCATTTATGCATCTACACATACTTAAAATGTAGCCCGCCAGAGCAGAGGATCCATTGAGAGAAAAAGACAGGGGAGACGGAAGTGACCAATAGCTAGCTTCTGGCTGGATAAAAAATTTACACATAACTTCTGGCTTCCCCTCAAGTGGAGCTTTTGCGAGGGATTTATAGGTCAGATAGCTCAGCAGTTTGAGCTTGTTGCCCACCGTACCTTAACAAAGCTTGTGCGTGTTTGTACAGCTGGACTGGTAGCTGTGGGAGTCCCGAGAATCCCACAGCCCTCCCGTCCCTGTAGCTCCCCTTCGCCATTTACCAGCACACAAATACACACAGAATGAAACTGTCTGACTAGCAGGTTAAAGGCCCACAATTCAAGCCCTGTTTATTTTCTTTCCTTGATTTCCTGCTGCTACAGTGAGTAAATGATATTTTTCCCCCTTGCTTTTTTTTTAACCTGTTTGTCTATCAATGTCTGCTAGGGAATGGAAGAAATACTAACATTTTAACATAGTTTATGTGACACACGCTTTGGTGTACTATTTTAAACTTCTCTCCCTCTCTCCCCATCTTCTTTCTCTTAAGCTCTCTCCACTCTCATCTTTTTCTTATATTTCGGGGAGAAGGAATTTACCCAAAGGAAGGAAAGAAAAACATCCCAGAAGTCTTCAAGTGTAACTTCACCCTGAGGAAGGGTGTTATTTTAATTACTGCTGAACCCATTCTGTAGGGAGGCCTGTAAATGCTTGATGCAGCTAGTAGAGTGGCAGTTAATATGCCTTTTGAATCAGTGCCACAAACTACAAAGACTGCCATCTGGGGAGATATTACATTTTTAAGAAAAAAATAGCTGAGACTTTTCTTTAAATGAGCTTGTAAATTCCAGTCAATCTTAAGTTCATTTCATTTTTTTTCCAAAAAATTCTTTCATATGAAATATTTAAAATTGTATTAATTAACCAGACAAGGAACAGCGATTCTGAATATCAATGACTATGACTGTACTTATAGGTTTGATTGGTGTGTTTGTATTTTGAGTTGTTTACTGTCATCTCCAACAGCAAGTTCACTAAATCTCTTTAATTTGAAAAGAACCAAACTGATGAAGAAAAGTTTTTTGCATGCTTAATATTCCCGAGTTATCTTTTTTTTCCTACCAGGAAAAAAGTTTTACTTGGAAAGCAAAGGTAGTGTATTTATTAATTTCTGATATTTTAAATAACTGGTCACCCTTCATGCCCTGTGTGTAGCTGTTCTGGCAGATGGTGTAGGAAAGGAAGATTATTGGAGCTGGACAAAGCTGGTCAGAATTCAAGTCTTGCAGCTTAACTAGCACATTGTTCTAAGGCAACGCATGAAAGCATTTGGAGCCTCAGCCTCTTCATCTGGGAAATGGGAAAAATACCATTTCCTTGCCAACCTTACAGAGTTGTTGAGAGAACGGAATGATATAATGGCTGTCAAAGTGCTTTATACATGGAGACATTTTATATAAATCTAAAATAGCCTTATTTTTCCAAAGTTTTAAATTATCCTTGATATATGAGCTTTTCCTTTCCTTCTTGAGGGCATACTTTCATGGCAAATCCATAGCTGCTAGAAGTTGCAAATTCTAAATTTCAAAGAAAATTCAAGTCAGACATCAGAAATTCATTTTTGTAAAGGTTACATTTATGTTGTGTCTCTTAATAAAATTTAGAGGTACCCGAAATATAATGAAAAAATAAGCAAAGTATTACTTTAGTAGTCAATCCAATTAATCTAGCCGTAACTATTCAGACAGAGTGCCCAGGATCTTATTTCAGAATTCTCCAAGATGCCTAAACATCACACTCTGTTGACATTTTAAATGTACGTAGCAGGAAACCTTCTGATATTTATTCTTTCATTTGCTAACATTCCTTAGATTACTAGGTCCCATGGAATTGCAAACTTACAGGTACTTGTTTAGTAAGGAAAATACACATATAGCCTCACAAGTAACAGACTCTGAGCTACATTGAACTTCATGTAACACCTTTGCGATTCACAATATTCTGAGGGAACAATGGTTGAACAATTATTCATACAGGAATTTTCTTTGTCAAATATTTGAACTCACATGTGGAAAATATTTTCCAGTTTCCTCTCTCATCTCCTTCCTCCTTCCATCTCCCTATAATCCTGGCCTATGGCAGTCTAATTTCAAGAAGGAGGCATCTCTGTAACAATGTTCTTGTCCATGTCTATATTCAAGTTCATATATCGTATGGATATAGACATATATATTTATTCTTTATCTAATCAGAATAAGAGGTGTTCCCAGAATACCTGCTCTCATCATTTGGATTATGATAGTGGTACTTTCTTCACCTGATAGTTTTTGCACAAAAGTAAATATTTTATTTGAGAATAATTAATAATGTTCTTCAATTAGAAAAGCTTAATGAAAAAAACTGTCTATTTTTTATCTGCTCTTAAAAATTTACCTGTATTTTTTCTCCTTCTTTTCTGCCTGCCATCTTTTTAATCTTAAGTAAGTCTTCACTTGAAAAAATAAAGCATTGGCCAGGTGTGGTGGCTCACTCCTGTAATCCCAGCACTTTGAGAGGCCAAGGCGGGTGGATCCCTTGAGGAGTTTGAGACCAGCCTGGCCAACATGGTGAAATTCCGTTTCCATTAGAAATACAAGAAACTGGCCAGGCGCAGTGGCTCACACCTGTAATTACTACACTTTGGGAGGCCAAGGCAGGTGGATCACCTGCAGTCAGGAGTTCAAGACCAGCCCGACCAACATGATGAAACCCCGTCTCTACTAACAATACAAAAAAATTAGCTGGGTGTGGTGGCACGTGCCTGTAATCCCAGCTACTCAGGAAGCTGAGGCAGGAGAATCACTTTAACCTGGCAGGTGAAGGTTGCAGTGAGCTGAAATTGCGCCACTGCACTCCAGCCTGGGCAACAAAAGCAAAACTCCATCTCAAAAAAAAAAGCCAAAAAAAACAAAAAACAAAAAAATAACCCACAAGAAATTAGCCAGACATGGTAGCAGTGCCTATAATCCCAGCTACTCGGGAAGCTGAGACACGAGAATCACTTGAACCGGGAGGTGGAACTTGCAGTGAACCGAGATTGAACCACTGCACTCCAGCCTGGGTGACAGAGCAAGACTCTGTCTCAAAAAATAAATAATTAATTAAATTAAAATAAATAAATAAAGCATTTAGCATTTAGATTACTATGTGATGGGTCAACTTAGAGTTTTATATTCCCTGTATTCTGATTATTCTTTAGCTGTGACAATTAGTTTGTTCACCCCATATAATTGTACTACTGTTCTTAAGGCCCTTACATGGTGGATCAGGCAGTAAAGACAAGCAGTATCTGTTGCTCCCATAACATTTCCATGTAGCCAACTTTGCTAATTGCATGAAACAAATTTACATGGTTAGGCTATTTCTCATAAATGCTCAACGTATACTTGTCCCTCAGCTGTCCTCTTACATTGATAGTGTCTTACTCTAAAGATTCTAAAATATCCCCAAATAGTCTGCTTAATAACTACAGGGAGGTTGTTGAAACTTACAGACAACTGCTAGGTTTACACCAGCAGCTGAATACATTTTTTGCGTGTCCAGCTTAAGGAAGCATTTATAAATTGAAATCTTTAATGAGTTTCCTAACTTAGGCGGGAGAAGAAGATGCAATCAAGATGTATTTTTCCTGTGAAAAGTAGGAGATAGTTGAACAGTATTAGAAGTTGAACAGCTGGTCACTGTTTATGAAAACAGCTAGGCTCTTATCCATAAGACAGGAAAGAGAGTCAAAAGCCAAAGTCTCCTTTTAAGATACAGCTGGAAGGTTTTCAGAGTTCAGGGAAAATTTTAAACCTAGGGTAGATATGCCTTTTTTTCCCTCTTGTAGTAATAGTAAAAAGAAGAGTAAACCAGAAAATCTCAAGAGTAAAAATACCTTTATCAATTCAACAATTGATATTCTACCAAACACATATATTACTTTTGGGAAAAAAAATTGCAAACTTTTACCGCAAGTGAGAACAGGTCAGTGATGCAGACACTATATAAAAATAAGAGGAAAATGCATTAAATGTAAAGTGGATAAAAAAGTATAAAACAAGAAATATAGCTAAGCATGACTTTCAATTTCTCTTATGGTCTCTTTAAAGACTGAAAATAAATTAGAAACTTTAGCAAGAAGTACTTTTTTCAAGGTATAATGAACAGCTTTCTAGATCAACTATCTGTTATCTAGTAGATTCACCGAGTTTTATGGCCAAAGGGACTTAGAAAAGGAGCTCTGGATAGAAAAATTCGGAGGAAGTAGATTGAATGATTTATTTCTATATTATTTTATTGATAAGTTTAATCGTGATTCTTTCTGTGGCAAACATTTGTCCACTGACAGAGAAGGATTAACCTATGTAAAACAGTTGAAATCAGATTTAGAGGCCATTTTGAGTAAGTAAGAAAAATAAGGAATTAAATACAACTTCATCCTACAAATAAACTTCACTCCACTAGGCAGTTGTATTCTGGAAGTATATTACTGTATTTTAACAGGTGATGTGAGACTTGCAAAAAAATACCTGGTCCGCCAACAGATAAATATGAATTTGTTCAGAGCTATCTCCATACATAATAACTGGAAGTGCTCCATTGGATTCTTTTATTTTTCTTTAGGTTGCTACTAAGTTCTGATAAAACAATTGATTATTATTTTGGACAAGGGAATTTAAATTATGCATGGGAACATAAATATATGTAAGTTTTACAAAGAAGATAATACTATGAATTTAGTGCGTTTGAATTCAAAAGAAAAGATATCAAATTAAAACGCAGCATGAGTTAAACCATGGTTTTAAAAACTTGCACACACATCTAGGTTTTCAAATAAATCAGATTAAATTAGCTGTTATTTTATTCTCTTCTTTAGCTGCTTTTGAAATATGTGGCAGGATTCGTCATTTGACTTAAAAAATGAATGTAGTTGCTTATTTCCTTTTCAGCTTTTTTTCATTACTGTAAAAACAAAGTTTTAGCAGTCCATGTCTGCTCTCATTTCATCAAGAACCAGTAAAAATTAAATTTAAAAAACACTTTGAGAGCTTGCCCTAAAGTTAGCAGCAATAAAGCATATGCTGGTCTGCATATAGTTTTAGTTTTCATTCCCTTCAAACTTTTGTACTCTTCTCAAAGCTTTCACTGCCATTTTCTTTCCATGATTAGATTGTTACGGCCACACCATCTACCTGAAGAGAATTATGATACTGGTTTGGAACAAAACTCTCCTTTTTTTGGAAAGTGCAGATAAACAATGTGGCCTTTGCATTCTGTACTATTGATGAAACCCCGCCTCTCTCACTTTCTTTTCTTGCTACCATTATCAACAGTCCCTCTGCAAAAGAGGATGTAGATTTTCCTTATCTTTCCAATCTAATGCTTCTAAATAATGTCAGTCTTGGTTCACCCATGATGTAAACCACTCTAATTTCCTTTATAGACTTCAAATGTGAAGTTCATTTGATTTATTGGTAACTTATGTGCTACTCCTTTCACAAATATTGCACAGCCTTTGCCAGAGGATGCTTCCTAGACATAAACCCCAAATGGTGCAAAAGTGAAAACTGACTCTAAAAGCTGTTAAAACAGTGCATGGATGAAATATGCTAGATAATCTTTTTTTTTTTTTTGGTCAAGTGTAAATGAAGCAAAACCTCCCTTCACTTATATACATGTGTGCATGCACATGTGCACACATACTACTTAAAAGTTTGTAGATGTAACTTTTGTTGCAACCTAAGTCTCTGCAAACCTGTTTTCTTATATCTTGTCAATAATGCCATGACCAAATAATTAAAATCTTAGACTTTCAGAGTTAGGAACTTGCTTTTGGCTGAGTGGGTAGACATAGAGTTACAGAATGCCTGGGAAGGCTGTATGAAAGAAAAATCATAGGCAGGTACAAAAGCATATAACCTCAAATTAGAAAATAGTTGTGAAAAGAAGATAATAGAAAAAAAAACTTTTCTGTATAGTGTTAAGAAATCTTAAAAAGTAGCAAAATGCTTATCATGTGTATATATAGAATAGCTGATAGAAAGTATAATCCTGAGGTCCTAAAGAGCCTTCAGTAAAGCACAATACTTGTAAGCTATAGGTAATTGGTATTATCTATAAAAGGCACATAGCTCATCTTCCAACTTACGATGACACTAAGAAAAAGTTACCTACTGATGGTTGAAAATTAATATCTAATACTTATAGGCAAAAGTTTTTGGGAAAAAAATTCTGAGTCATATTAGGAATCTCCTAAGAGGGTAGTCAATAAAACTAAAGATTTAAAATTTTCTCTTGAGTAAAAACTAAATAAAAAATCTCACATAAAATCCTTAGGTCTTATAAAATATGAAACATTTATTACTTTTTCTCTGTATTATATTCCATTCACTATAACAAGAATTTGTTGAGTTAAAGTTAACATGCAATGAACCTTAGTTTCCTAACACCTTGTGCACTTTCGGATGTAGAATAATTTTTTTTTATTTATTATTTATTTATTATTCTTATGATTATTTTTTAATTTGAGCCAGTTCGGCAGAAGGCTGGATGTATTGCCAGGGTAGATGTGTTCTGCTGAGAAGCCAAGTACATGTCATAGAGAGTAAGAGGAACAATGGCTTGTAAGGTGGTCACATGCGTGGCTTTAGCCTTTTAGTCAGTAGAGTAAATAGGGCACCACCATGTGTCACATCAGAGAGGTCCATCATCCTTCCTTCTGTTTTAGCCTTGGATCCAACCTCACTGAGCCACCCTCAAGGTTAAATGGGCTTTCTGATACCCTTATAATCTGTTCTCTGAGCTACTAACATTGTCAAAAGCCAATGAAGAAGTAGTACTAACATTCATCAGAATTCATTTCTACTCCAGCACCTGTTGTTTCCTGACTTTTTAATGATTGCCATTCTAACTGGTGTGAGATGGTATCTCATTGTGGTTTTGATTTGCATTTCTCTGATGGCCAGTGATGATGAGCATTTTTTCATGTGTCTTTTGGCTGCATAAATGTCTTCTTTTGAGAAGTGTCTGTTCATATCCTTTGCCCAATTTTTGATGGGGTTGTTTTTTTCTTGTAAATTTTTGAGTTCTTTGGAGATTCTGGATATTAGCCCTTTGTCAGATGACTAGTTTGCCAAAATTTTCTCCCATTCTGTAGGTTGCCTGTTCACTCTGATGGTAGTTTCTTTTGCTGTGCAGAAGCTTTTTAGTTTAATTAGATCCCATTTGTCAATTTTGGCTTTTGTTGCCATTGCTTTTGGTGTTTTAGACATGAAGTCCTTGCCCATGCCTATGTCCTGAATGGTATTGCCTAGGTTTTCTTCTAGGGTTTTTGTGGTTTTAGGTCTAACATTTAAGTCTTTAATCCATCTTGAATTAATTTTTGTATAAGGTGTAAGGAAGGGATCCAGTTTCAGCTTTCTACATATGGATAGCCAGTTTTCCCAGCACCATTTGTTAAATAGGGAATCCTTTCCCCATTTCTTGTTTTTGTCAGGTTTGTCAAAGATCAGATGGTTGTACATGTGTGGCATTATTTCTGAGGGCTCTGTTCTGTTCCATTGGTCTATATCTCTGTTTTGGTAGAAATACCATGCTGTTTTGGAGAAACAGGAACAATTTTACACTGTTGGTGGGACTGTAAACTAGTTCAACCACTGTGGAAGTCAGTGTGGCGATTCCTCAAGGATCTAGAACTAGAAATACCATTTGACCCAGCAATCCCATTACTGGGTATATACCCAAAGGATTATAAATCATGCTGCTATAAAGACACATGCACACATATGTTTATTGCAGCACTATTCACAATAGCAAAGACTTGGAACCAACCCAAATGTCCAACAATGATAGTCTGGATTAAGAAAATGTGGCACATATACACCATGGAATACTATGCAGCCATAAAAAATGATGAGTTCATGTCATTTGTAGGGACATGGATGAAGCTGGAAACCATCATTCTCAGCAAACTATCACAAGGACAAAAAACCAAACACTGCATATTCTAACTTATAGGTGGGAATTGAACAATGAGAACACTTGGACACAGGAAGGGGAACATCACACACCGGGGCCTGTTGTGGGGTAGGGGGAGGGGGGGGAGGGGGGAGGGATAGCATTAGGAGATATACCTAATGTAAATGAGGAGTTAATGGGTGCAGCACACCAACATGACACATGTGTACATATGTAACAAACCTGCACGTTGTGCGCATGTACCCTACAACTTAAAGTATAATTTAAAAAAAAAGAGAATTCAATTCTATTGCAAAGACATAATATAGGCTATTTCTACCATGTAACACACATTTTTGATGAAAATATTTGCTAAAATGAGTATTAAACAGCTTCCTTTCAAGATGATCAATATTATATTTCTTTAAACCTCACATATTCTGTGTAGGTGAGTTTTGAGCAATATTTTGAAGAGAAAATATCTAATATAGTCATTGAATTACCTGCAGTGATATAGAACAGCAGTAACTGCCTTGAACAAAAGACAGTTAACAAAATGTATGTTTCATCTTAATGCTACTTCATGATAGGTAGGGAATGAATTTGTCAACTTATATGAGTATAATACTAGCAGGTCAGTTTTAAAGACCACTGATTTGTAAAAAGACTTTCAAAGGATTAAAAATGTAAAATAAACACATATCAATCCACAAAGCCAATGACTTATTAATATTTTTAGAACTGTATTAAAAGTTCTTAATTATAATTCTTTCCTGTGTTATTAGAAATGCATGTTATTAATTTGTATGTGCTTTACTTAGTTCTTTAAATGTAAAGTGTTGCTTCTAAATTTGTGGACAAATCAGCTTTTGCTTTACCTTAAAGAATCCCACACTGGAACAAATGAGTTCTTTCTTTTAAAGTAGTATAACACAGTGTTTTAATAAACATACACATTGTTCAATAATTTTCACAATGAAGCTAATGAACATGCCTATATACTTAAGACATACCTTCTTAGTGTCTCTGAATTTCAAGCATATAGTGCATTTTTAAAATTGATAGTCACCATGCTGAACATTAGGTCTCCAAAATTCATTCAACCTGCCTAATTGAAATTTTTTAACCTTTGACCAAAATCTCCCCATTTCCTCACCCTCCAACCTCTGGTAACCATCATTCTCTCTCTTTCTGAGTTCAACGTCTCTAAATTCTACCCATAAATGAGATTATGTAGTATTTGTCTTTCTGTGTCTGGCTTATTTCACTTAGTATAATGTCTTCCAGGTTCATTCATGTTGTTGGAAATGTGAGGACCTTCTTTTTTTTAAGGCTTATTAATATTTCATTGTGTACACACACACACACACACACACACACACACACACACACACGATATATCCATCCATTTATCCATCAAGAGACAGGTGGTTTCCATATCTTGGTTATAGTGAATAATGCTGCCATGAACTTTTGATAATAGCCTTTTAAATTTTTTTTTGTTGTTCCATACATTATTTGGTTACAGGTTGTATTTGGTTACATGAGTATGTTCTTTAGTGGTGCTTTGTGAGATTTTGGTGTACCCATCACTCAAGAAGTAAACACTGCACCCTATTTGTAGTCTTTTATTCCTTGCCCCCTCCCAGCCTTCCCCCGAAGTCCCCAAAGTCCATTGTATCATTCTTATACCTTTGTGTCCTCATGCTTAGTTCCCACATATCATTGAAAACATACGGTGTCTGGTTTTCCATTCCTGAGTCACTTCACTTAGAATAATGGTCTCCAATCTCATTCAGGTCACTGCAAATGCCGTTAATTCATTCCTTTTCATGGGTGAGTAATATTCCATTGTATTTATATATACCAATTTCTTTATCCACTTGTTGATTGATGGGCATTTGGGTTGGTTCCATGATTTTGGAAAATAAATATAAAGTGATAACATCTTTGATCTAAAAAAGTGGGCAAAGGAACTAAATAGGTATTTTTTCCAAGGAGGACACACAAATGGCCAATAGGTATATAAAAAGGTACTCAGCATCACCAATCATCAGAGAAATGTGAATCAAAACCACCATGAGATATCACTTCACATCAATTAAGATAGCTTTTATCCAAAGGCTGTTATCTTTGGATAAAAGACTGTTATCTTTGGGTAAAAGGACATGTTTCATTTCCACATATTTGTCAATTTTCCAATTTTTCTCCTGTTATTGATTTCTATTTTTATACTATCATAGTTGGAAAAAAATATCTACTTTCACTCTGCTTAAATTTGTTAAGACTTGTTTTGTGGCCTAATATAGAATCCATTGTAGATAATATTCTGTTTTATGCTTGAGAAGAATGTGTATTCTGCTGTTGTGGAATGGAATGTTCTGTATATATTTGTTGAGATAGTTCAAGTCCAATGTCTCCTCATTGATTTTCTGTCTGGATAATCTATCCATTGATCAAAGTAGGGTATTGAAGTCCCTACTGTTATTATATTGCTGTTTATCTCTCCATTTAGTTCTGTTAGTATTAGCTTTACATATTTGGGTGCTCTGCTGTTAAGTGCACACATATATATAATTGTTATATATGTGATGAATTGACCCCTTTGTCATTATATAATTACCTTCTTTTTCTCTTTTTACAGTTTTGACTTACAGTATTCTTTGTCTGATGTAAGTATAGCTACCTCTGCTTTCTTTTGGTTTCCATATGCATGGAATATCATTTTTGATCCTTCGCTTTCAGTCTAGTCTGAAAGCTGAAGTAAGTCTGATAGGCAGCATATAGGTGGATCTTGTATATATTTTTCTTTAATCCATTCAGCCACTCCATGTTTTGCTTACTGGATAATTTAATCTATTTACATTCAAGGTAATTATTTTTAGGTAAATACTTACTATTGTAATTTTGTTATTTATTTTCTGCTTGTTTGGTAGATCCTTTGTTCCTTTCTCCTCTTATTTTTCTTCTTTTGTGATTTGATAATTTTCTTTAATGACATGGTTTGATTGCTTTATCTTTGCTTTATCTACTGTAGCTTTTTGCTTTGTGATTACTATGAGGCTTACATATAACATCTTATAATCTTAACAATCTATCTTAAGCTAATATCTTAATTTGATTGCATATGAAAACTACATACTTACTCTCTTCCCGAATTTTTACGTTTCCAATGACACAATTTACATAGTTTTATATTGTGTATTGATTAACAAATTATTGTAGCTCTATTTGTTTCTAATAGTTTTGTCTTTTAACCTTTATGCTAGAGCTATAAGTTATACACATACCACCATTACTGTATTACATATTCTGAATTTGACTCTATACTTACTTTTACCAGTACGTTTTATGCTTTCATATTACTTTATTTCACTAATTAGAATCCATCTTTTTAGCTTGAAGTATTCCTGTTGAATTTCTTGTAAGGCAAGTCTAGTAATAATGAATTCTCTCAGGTTTTGTTTCTCAGGGAAAGTCTTGATCTTTCCCTTGCTGAACAGCTTTACCAGGCAAACTATTTTTGGTTGGCAGGTTTTTCTTTTTCTTTTTCTTTTCCTTTTTTTTTGAGATGAAGTCTCTCTCTGTCACCCAGGCTGGAGGGCAGTGGGCTGCTCACTGCAACTTCCACCTCCTGGGTTCAAGCGATTCTCCTGCCTCAGCCCCCCGAGTAGCTGGGACTACAGGTGCGTGCAACCACGCCCGGTTAATTTTTTGTATTTTTAGTAGAGATGGGGTTTCACTGTGTTAGCCAGGATGGTCTCCATCTCCTGACCTTGTGGTCTGCCCAGCTTGTCCTCCCAAAGTGCTGAGATTACAGGCGTGACTCACCACACCCGGCCTTTTTTTTTTTTTTTTTTAGTACTTCAAAAATATTGTTACACCTCTCCTGGCCTGCAAAGTTTCTGCTGAGAAATCTGGTAGCCAGTACGGTGTTTCCATCGTATGTGACAAACCACTTTTCTCTTGCTGGATTTAAGATTCTCTTTGTCATTGATTTTTGGCAGTTTGGTTATAAAATTCTTGGTGAAGTCTTCTTTGGGCTGAACCTGATTGGAGAGTTTTGATCTTCGTGTACCTAGATGGTTGTATCTTTCAGTAGATTTGGGGAGTTTTCAGCCATTATTGAGCTAAATAAACTTTTGTCCTTTTATCTTATGAAATTCCTGTAGTGCAAACGTGTCCCATGAATCCCACAGGCTTTTGTGTACATCCCTTTTCACTGTTCATTTTCTCTCTTCTGACTAGATATTTTCAAATGTCTCTCTTGAGTTCACAGATTCTTTCTTTCATTTGATTAAGTCTGCTGTTGAAACCCTCTATTGCCTTTTAAATTTCATTCATTTGTATTCCTCAATTCCAGTGTTTCTCCTTGTTGTTTTTTTCCCATATCTATGTTGATTTTTTCATTTTGTTTGTGTATTTTTTTCTTGATGTTATTAAGGTGTATAACAGTGTTCTCTTGTAGCTTGATAAGCTACTTTAAAACAATTATTTTGAATTCTTTGTCAGGCACTTAAACTGACAAATTAGTTTGTGCTTTACCTAAAAAACACCCCAGAGCACAACAAATGATATATCCATTGTATTAGAGTAGGCATAAGTTTCCAACTAGTTTTTATTTCATTATATTTGTGGGTCTGACTTCTAATATTTACATATTTGTCTTTCTTCCATCCATGTCTTGTTGCTGACATTATTAGACCTGTGTTGCAGACATTAATTATATGTGAAATATATGAATTTGGTTTTATACTCTTATGTAAGAACAATACTTCTGTTTAACTTCAGCTGAATAATTTTGAATAGCACTCAGTAACCAGCAGAGAGCAAGATTAATTTCAATATGACACTGCAGAGAGTTCTGTCCTGTTGCAGGAGGTGTTTTTGGAACAATGGTAGATGCCCTTTACTATTTTTCTGTCCCCTGACAGAAATTAATAGTAAAGATCTTACAAAGTAATTTATCAACTACTTTTTAAATTTACAGTCGTGCAAACCATATGTCCTCAGTTGAGGGAATATGTTGTGTATGATTTTGCATCAAACTGTTAGTGAAAGGTAGATTCTGACCAGAGTAAGCTCTCGGGAGTAACTGATCTGGGTGACTTTGACTTTGGTTAGACTCACTGAGGCCTGGTCCTGAAAGAAGCTAAAGGGACCTGCAGCAGGACTCTGAGTGATCCCACAAGTTATGTAAACACAGATGTAGCAGGCAGAGGTGTGCAGCCCAGCAAAGAGCCCGGGCCGAAGTCAGAGCAATTAGCACATTGTGAAGTAAAGTGCCCACGCAGGCCTCAGAAAATAAACAAGCAGTTTTGTGTGTGCATGTGTGTGTGTGTGTGTGTGTGTGTGTGCGTGTGTGTGTTTCAAAAAGCATCAAGGTAGGCTTAAAATCTTATAAAGTATCATAAAAATGGGATGGATTATGTACTATTTATATCTCATAAAAATATATAGTTGTAACTCTGTATAGATCTTTATTGTTTATCTTTAACATAAAGGTAAAATATCCATTTAAAAATGTACTTTCAGCTGCTATTAAGCATAGATTATTATTAATATAAATGCTACCAAAGGTATATATTAAAAGAATATTATAAATGTACCACACTAATGCAAATGGTTAATAACACAGGAAATTATAAGTGGGGAGGGTTGGATAATAATGTATGGAAACTGTATGTGCTACCCAGTTTTTCTGGGAATGTAAAATTACTCAAAAAACCCCAAAGTATATTAATTTTAAAAATATTTTTAAAAACAAAGTAAATTTAAAGCCATAATTCATGATGGGATAAAATAACTCCCCCCAGTGTCTACTTTCAAAAAGAAGATTAGAAGTGCTTTGTGTGTATTCATAATAGAAACAAATTGCTATAACTCATAGAAATGCTTCCCTTAAAAAATGAGGCTGAAGTATACCTAAAATACTTTGCTAAAAATTTAATAATTTATTCTTCCAGAGTTTTTGTGTAGAAAAAGGCAAACAATTAATATGTGTGTATATATCTTTTCTCTGTGTGGAGAGGGCAGAGGAGAGTTTCATAGCAGTATTTTCTAGTGATAGATAAATAATATCCCTTTTCTTAAAAAGCTTTGGAAATGATGAACATATTTAAATGTGACTTAAAAATTGTTTGACTTAGTAATGTAAATAAGTATTAATACATACAGAATCAGGCTTCATTTTATGCTGGTGTGGTATGGATAATGTGTATTTTCCAAAGTCTAGTGCTAGAGAGAGAGAGAGTAAACAAAAGTGTGGTATCCAAGTGAAAACTATTAAAGAGTATTTTCCAGTAGTAAGCTTTATTTCCCATCATTTATCTTGTGCCACATCCTTCCTTAGAATATAAATTCTGATTCTGTTTTGTCTGAGAAACAATAGCAAGTTGATTAGAAAGCCCTGATGTTTAAACAAAAAGAAGTTGAAGCCTCGACAAAGAAAAATATTCTAATTCTGTAATTGGATTTACAGGATCAGAATTTATGGAGGCCTGAAGTTCCTGGCTCTCTCCGACATAACTTGCATTATTTGATCTAACCACAGTACCCCAAAGCTGAAAAAAAATCAGTCAGGTAGAATTCACGTGTATTTTTTCCTTCAATGAAATTCATTGTAGAGTAGCATATGTTTAAGGGAATGTGTGAGTTTTATTGCAGGTCAGAAAGGCTACACTACTAATCCGTGATTCACAAAGAAAACAGAGCACAGAAAGACCAGTGCAAGACTGCTGGGTTGGAGGTTGGAAGGTTCTAGTATGTAAACCATATTCCAGTCTGATATGTGTGCAACAATAGGGTAATGAAAATGAAAATACTCCATGTGGCTAAAAGACAGTCTTCTTTTTAGAGACCTTAGTGTTTTATTTAGAGGTTATTGGTCAGATTCAAGCAAGGCCAGAATGATTCTAAGTAAAAGGTGCTTTGTGAAGTGCATAAACCATTTGTGAACTCAAGGGGAATATTAAATAAATTTCATTTGCCAAGAAGTTAATCAGTCAACCACAGATCCTTATGCAATGCAATTTATTGAACACCTGCCATATTAGAAGAGCTATAGCCAGCCAGGTGGTAAACGGAAATGGCAACACTGCCCTCAAGGTGCTTATAATCAGAAAAAAGTAAAAAGGATGGAAACTAACATTTACAAAGGCCTCCAATTTTACAGTATTTTACATGCACTTACAAAGGATGCTTGAAGCATGATAAGTTACATGCAACACAGTCACCACCAACCAAAAAACAGATACATATATATATACATGATCAGTCATAGGCATTTGTGTGTGCACATGAGCGAGTGTGTGAACATGGAGAAGTGAGGCACTTGCCTTTAGTTGGACTAGTTTTAGAAAGTAGTTGAACTTGAAACAAATTCCTGAAGAATTGGTAGGAAACAAGGAAGACACTTTGTAATTAGAAGACAGAATTCTGAATGATATGTTTGGAAAATAAGTGCTCTGTCAAATTGTAGTAATCAAGTAATTAACTGTTGGCTTCCCAATTCAAAGTATCAACTTGATTTTAAAATAATTGGGAATAGTTAGAAGGATTTGAGCAGGGAAGTGATGCAAATAAAAATTTGCTTGAGGAAGTCTCTTCTGTCTTCTATCTGTAGGACAAATGAATTAAAAGAAGCAGGCCAGTCTCACAGCTTGAGGGTATGAGGAAGACTGATCTTTCTAACCACATTGTAAAGTTCTAGACATGTCCCCAGAAGTAGGGTCAGTTTTTCTTAAAATCAACTTTATTAAGGTATAATCTGTATGTAATAAAGTGCTCCCAGTTTAGATATACAGTTTGGTTGTTTATGTTTTGTTTTTTCAGCATTATTGAGGTATAATTGTCAAACAAAATCATATATATTGAATGTGTACAGTGCTATAATTGGTTATATATATACATTGTGAAATGACTACCATCAGGTTAACTAGAACATTCATCACCTCACATAGTTACCGTTTTTTGAGAATACTTAAAATCTACTCCCTTAGCAAATTTCAAATATGTAATATGGCTTTACTTATTCACAACCTCTCTGCCTATTACCTCATTAAGAAAAATAGGACTACAACACATGATTATTATAAAAATTATGAAATAATAGAAATAGATATGGCACATAGTAGATACTCAAATGACTAAGCTTCATCTGAATCTAAAATACAAATCCAATTATAATTACTATAATAGTATATTAATACATGGCCTCAAAAATAAAGTGAGTCTAAAAATAAATATAGTTTTTAGTTTTACAGTAAGATTATCCAGAGAAAATTAACATTTGGCAAAAGCCATATGTTTATAGTATTATCCCACATTCAGAAAAAAAATACCTTTTTTATATAATCCAATGTATGCCCTATTAGAATAAATCTATAGTTAATCGGAGGGATTTTTAAAAACTTGTTTTCTGAAGTAATTTTATTTCTGAGAAAATCCACAAGGCTGTGAACAGAATGATTTTGAACAAAGTGTTCAATGTTTCTCTTCAACCACCTAAATGGACATTTTAATGCAATCTCAGTCTTCTAGTCTAATTTTTCTTTCCTTATCAAATGGAATCTCAAGGAAGTACCAGTCTCTTTTTATTGTTGAGTATACGAAACACCAACACAAATGAAACGGCAAGATTAAAAAGAAAAAAAAACTGGATGGTTCTAATGTAGAACATTGTTTTAACTAACTTTAATCCATGGTTCTTTGGGTTTAAGGATTTGGGTTAATTTACATGTATATTTATGTTTGTGATATATAAATAAACAAGGAAAGTTATTTGTGTGGCCATTCCATTGTAGTACCAACTTCAAAGCCGGACAGTTTTTTCTTTAAAATTTAGCTTCCCTTCTTACCTGTTCTGGAACTCTGGCAGAGTTAACCTCCCTTCAGGAGTTACTATACTAAATGAGGTTAAGAAAGCAGCCTAGGCGGGGCAACTTATCAAATAACTTACCCCTTTCTTTTCTTTTCCTTCTTGATTTGTAGCTACATCAGTCCAAGTGCAAGTAGACTCAAATCTAAAATAACTAACAGGGATAAAAACAGTCACTTGCATTTACTCAGCACTCCACAGTTGGCAAATGCTTCCAGGTTTATTATGCTATGTGGTGTGGACAGAGCAACTGTTTCTATTACCATTACACAAGATTATTCTGAATTTAGAGCAGTTTGGTTAGATATTATATATAACAAAATTAATAAATGTTATGGTTAGACTGAACCCCAGATGTCTACACTCTAAGAGCAGGGCTCTCTACCATTCTGTACTGCTGTTGGCAGAGGTAGGGCTTTGGGGAGAGCAAGCCAAGTAGATAAATGAAGGCCAATTCATGCTAGGAGGTCAGTTTGAAGCCTTGGAATAAGCCAATGCTCATTTTTATGTGTCAAGATAAATACTAAGTTTTCAATATACATTTTTAAAAATGCAGGTACTTGAGATAGAATTAGGGGTAGAACCATGTGTAGGCAAACAGCAACTATCAAAGGTTTGAGAAAATACTGAATTTAATTTTGGTAGAAAATAGCGAAATAGCAGGTTTGTAAGTCCTTTTAAGAGGTTAGAACACATTTCTATTAATTAATGCAGAGCTTTCAATACTTTGTGTTTAGGGCATACTATCTAAATGTATTTGGTTTATTTGTTGAATTTGTAATATATTCACATTTTTCCAATTGTAAAGATGTAAGAGTAGATACAGCCAAAAGTTTATCTCCTAGATCTCTCATCCTAAACACATAGTTACCCTCCTGTATCAACCAGGGTTCAACAAAGAAGCAGTTGGAGGTAGTAGTATACATTTTTTTATCTATCTATCTATCTATCTATCTATCTATCTATCTATCTATCTATCTGTCTGTCGACTTACCTGATTGTGGGGTCTGGCTAAGCAAGTCCAGAATCTGCAGGGCAGCCAGTCAGGAAGAGTGAGATTATGGGCAGTCTCAAACCCACAGGTGGAGGCTTGAGCTATTAGCCTGTACAGCAAGGTAGTCAGGAAAGGAAGAGTCCAAGCAGGAGGGAACTCCACAATAACAGCTAGAGGCTGTTGTCCATAGGCAGAAGGTCTCTTTTTCTCAGGAAATCTCTCTCCTGCGTTTTTGCCTTCTAGTGGATTCAGTCAGGCCCATGCAGAATATCCAGGATAATCTCTCTTACTTAAAGTTAACTGATTAGAAATTTTATTTATGTTTGCAAAATACCTTACCTGCAACATCTAGATTAGTGCTTGATTGAACAACTGGAGACCTTACATAGCCTAGCCAAGTTGACAAATCAATAAATATTTATGTTTGCAAAATACCTTACCTGCAACATCTAGATTAGTGCTTGATTGAACAACTGGAGACCTTACATAGCCTAGCCAAGTTGACAAATCAATAAAACCAACACACCTTTCTAAAAATCTAATAATGTTATCAGTGTCTTATGTAGTTTTTTTGGGGGTCAAAAAAGGTCTTTAACTGTCAGAGATTATAAAACATGCTAACATTATTTCTTCTAGCATTTATACAGTTTAATTTATCACATTCAAATCTTTGATACATTTGAAATTTACTTTTGTGTAAGACTTGAGGTACGTAACCAAAAATATTTTATCCTAAGTGGCTATTTGTCTTTCTCAACACAATTTCTTAAGTAATCCATTTTTTCCTGTAGTGATTGAATTCCAACCTTCGGAATGCAATTTCCTAAATGTATTTGGGTTAATTCCTGGAAATTCTGTTCTTTTCAAATTATCTGTTTATTTCTTCCTGCACTATTATCTTACACTTCTAACTACTATTACTTTTGAATGTGTTTTAAAATGTGGTAGTACTAGGCTCTCCCATAATTTATTTTATTTTAATCCTTTGTTTTTAGTTTTCCATATGAATGCAAAAATCAGTTTGTCTGGTAAGAAACAGAAACATCTTTCTAATATTTCATAGAAGTAGCATTAGATTTATCAGTTACTTTAAATTCTGGGGGGTTTCCTTTTATAAAAATTTCATTTTTTCCGGTCTCTCTTATAAAATATAGTAGTATTTTAAAATTTGCCTTCTATAGATCTTGTGCATTTCTTGCAAGCTTATCAGTAGACAAATTTTAAAATATTTCTATTGTTTTAGTTACTCGTTGTAAAAAAGGATTTTTTTCCATTATATCTTCTAGTCTATTGTGTGTCTATATGAAAGATATTGATTTCAGATTGTCCTTGCCAATTTACTGAATTCTCTAGAATTTTAATCTCTTAGATTTTCTATGTATGCAATCATGACAGTGTAGCTAATTCTATTTTTGATCTTGTATATCTAATTTTTATGCTTCTAATTATTTTCCTAGTTGAACTCTAATGCTAATACTTCTTATATAGTGTTAAATGATTGTGAGGTAGTGGGCATATTTGTCTCAATTTTTACTTTACTGAAGATCTTCTTGGTATTTCTGCAGTAAGCCTGAAATACAGGTGTGTGTATATATGTGTGTATGTGTATACATATGCACATGTATATATACACACATACATACTTATAGGAAATTATTAAAGATGATTTATCAAACTTTTTTTAGCATTTTCATAATTGTGTGATTTTTCTCTTTGGATCTACTTGTATGTTGAATTAATAGATTTTTAAAATATGGAAACATCCTTGCTTTTTGGAAATAAACATCCTTTACATCTTTTAATATTCTTTTAATATTATGTTGCATTTTGTTTTGTTTTTTCCTGAATTAGTTATTTGCAAGAGAACTAATGGTATAGTTCCAGCCTGAAGCTTGGTATTCTTGGAACCCAGGAAGAACTGATGTTTTAGCTCAAGTCTAAAGGCAGGGAAAAAAAGCTGATGTCCCAGTTTGAAGGTCATTGGACAGGAGGAATTCTTTCTTACTCAGGGGAAGTTCAAACTTTTTGTTCTATTCAGTCCTTCAACTGATTGGATGAAGCTCATTCACATTAGGAAGGGCAACTGCTTTATTAGTTAATTTCATCCAAAAATGTCCTCATAGAAACAACCAAATGTTTGACCAAAGGTCTGAGTGCCCCATGACCCAGTCCAGGTGACACATAAAAGTGACCATTACAAGCCCAGAGTTTTGCTGTTTTCATGTTGATTTTTCATGACAAGAGAAGCTGTGTGAATGCTCCTTTTCTGCTTTTTCTCTTTTTCTTACTGAGTTCCCAGCCTCTTTTCTAAATACATAGTGATCTAGCTAGACTTTGAAAAGTATAGGTTTAAAAGGATGTTAAATTATTAGCTTGTCTTGAGTACCCACGGATCTTGGTCTGGCCCTGTTCCTAAGGTTTGTGCATGAGGCTATCTGCAGCTCGAGGAAGTGAAAGCTCCCTTTCCTTCAACAGTGAGCCACCCTATGTGGGAACCTGAGGTTTTGTTCACATGACCTCATTGTGGAACTCAGCATTAAAACAGTGGGTAGAGATCTCTGAGGCTACTTAATAGTATGGTAGTACATGAAGTTTCTCCTTTTGGGGTGTGGTATGTAGAAGTTGTGGTGACATTTTTGCTGATTTTATATGGTGAACCAACATGTGAGTCAATAAATGGATTTTTATAATTCACTTATGTATTTTCATAATAATAAGTGCCCAAAGGTCAGAATGAAGAAGCCACATCCTGCCTTTATAAAAACAAAATGTCTGAGGAAGGATGTTGCCAGTCGAAATGTCATCTGTAGAGCATATTAAAGGCAGGATTGTTTGGAACCTGAATGGATAAAATGTCAAAGAAGAATAGGCAAAAGAAGTGTCAGCGCTTGTCCAAAGGAAAATAATCTAAATTTAATGAAGTCTTAATGACTATATGCCTGTTGTTAGTTTTTATTATTCTTTTTTTTAAGATGGAGTCTTGCTCTGTCACCCAGGCTAGAGTGCAGTGGTGTGATCTTGGCTCACTGCAACTTCTGCATCCAGGGTTCAAGCAGTTCTCCTGCCTCAGCCTCCTGAGTATCTGGGAATATAGGCATGTGCCACCAAGCCCAACTATTTTATTTTTTTTAGTAGAGAAGGGGTTTTGCCATTTTGGGCAGCCTGGTCTTGAACTCCTGACCTCGAGTGATCTGCCCACCTCGGCCTCCCAAAGTTCTGGGATTATAGGTATGAGCCACTGCGCTTTTAGAAAGAGCAATGTATAAGATCCTATTGGAAAATTCAAGAGAAAGATTAAAGAAAAAACATCTATGCCTGAAGAACTTACAGTTCAGTGTGATTAATGGATAAAGGATGAATGTGTGAAGATAAGATTGAAAAGACAAGCTCTGGCTATTCCACTGAGGGCCTGGTTTGTGAAGCTAAGGCATGTGAAACTTCCTTCTGTTGTTAGGGACCCATCAAGATCATTAAACAAGTAAGTGACACAATCGGTGAGTTTTCGGAAAAATGTCACTGGTGATAGTAAGGATGGATAAAGGCTTGAAAAGAAATTTTAAAAGACCTGAACACTGAAAAGATTCTAGGGGCCCCTTTTATACGATTTAAAATAATACACGCTGGGCGCAGTGGCTCACGCCTGTGATGCCAGCACTTTGGGAGGATGAGACGGGCAGATCATGAGGTCAGGAGATCGAGACCATCCTGGCTAACACGGTGAAACCTCGTTCTCTACTAAAAATACAAAAAATTAGCCGGGCATGGAGGCGGTTGCCTGTAGTCCCAGCTACTCGGGAGGCTGAGGCAGCAGAATGGCGTGAACCCGGGAGGAGGAGCTTGCAGTGAGCTGAGATTGCGCCACTGCACTGCAGCCTGGGAGACAGAGCAAGACTCCATCTCAAAAAATAAAAATAAATAAAAATAAAATAATACACAAAGCATACACAAATGTTGAAATTAAAATAACACACAATTTATATAATTATAACTGCTTTCCAGAGCTTCAAATTTCAAATTTCTGCATACATTCATTGAACCTAAGCTTTTCTCATATTTTATATTGTGTTTGCTTTACTGACACCAGAAGAACATGATTTTCTTGCCCACCAGGTAGTTGAGCCCAGCATTCCATGAGAATTTGAATTAAGGCAATGGCAGTGGAGATTCATGGACAGTAGGGAGATTAGGAGGTGGAGTTTAGATAATGTGGAAACTGAATGGCAGAGGAGGTCAGAGATTTGAAGGTTTCTAGCTTAGAATCATGGGCAGATTCAAATAAAAAGGTATAGGAGAAAGCAAATATTTGGAAGCATATGCTAAGTCTAAAATGTAGATTAATTCTTATTGCCTCACATGGAAGTGGTTTGCAAATAAATTTTCTGGTAGTAGAATAGTGCTTTTTCTAAATTTATATGGACTAAAGTTATGTTTTTGAAAAATAGAAATTTAAATAACTTCTAGAACCTAGCACAAACTTGAGATTCAGGATCAAAATTTTATCTTTTCCTCATGTAGAAGGTCTTTTGATGTCAGAGACCTTGGCTAGTTGTTTGAAAAAAGCTAGCATTCATTACCAAACTGCATGCATTTGTCAACTGTCTATTATTGTTCAAGGCTATGAATGACTTTTATTTCTCTAGCCAATGCCGATGATAAATGTGGGTAGATGACTAAAAAGTAATAAAAGGAACTAAACAGTTTCAGGGTCCTAAAGAACCTATGCCTGCTACAGAATTCTGAAATACTTTTCCTTTTTGACAGTTGTTTCTTTGACATAAACATACACACAAAATCTTTATGAAATCCTGTCCTTTGCTATGGTATATGAAAGCAGGTAATCCATTCTTTATGTACTAGTACTTTCCATTCTTTATGTACTAATACTTCCTTGGCCTGAAATTATATTGGAATATGCCAGTATTAAATAAAATAACGAAGTATTAATTATTCTTGCCTTGTTGCTGATCATAGTATGCTTTGGAATGCTGTTAATGAATATTAGCAAAAGTAAAAGAAGACATTCAGACTGATTTAGGATGAGTTCTGATGTAGAAACATAGCTTTTCTTTTCTCCTCCTTCTCCTTCTTCTCTTTCTCCTCCTTCCCCTCTTTATCATCTTCTCTTTCTCCTCTCCCTTGGGTATTGAATACAAAAATAAAAAGGCAAATGGAGCTTACTTCTTAGGTTCTTATAGTTGGCAATCTGACTGTCTCCTGACATAGTCTTTCTTTTGGCTTTGGGAAAATATCAGCATGAAGAGGGTGACCCTGTGCACTTGTTTTAGATGAAGGTAAACAGAAGACGATATTACTTGCCTGAATGGAGTAGACTGTCCCATGGAGGAGAATAATAGCTGTCTTCTAGTTTTTGTTTTTCTAAAAAGACCAGTGAAGACTTAAAAGGAGAAAGAACTGGAGAGGAGGGTGAAAGATGATTACCTTAAGGATTAGAGCTGTTACCCTGGTGAAGTCTGCAAATACTGTTTCTAAGCGATAGGCTGAATGTCTCTTAAATGAAATGAATTACGACCAAGGGATTAGCAGTAAATCTTTACAAGAAAATATCTCTCAGTTAGTTATTCATTATGATAGTATGATTTCAATAAGAATGGATATTGTTTCAGTCATTAACCATGCTCAGATAAATATTATTTTAAAAGATCAGTAGAAATACATCACTTTTTGAAAAAGTTCAAATTTCTCATTTCATCACAAATTCAGCTATGTTATCTAAAATAAAATCATCAAAACTGATTCTTTTAATGAAAAAAACTGTATTCTTCCTGCCCTTTGGAGTGACCTTACAAATAGAAATATTTTAAGCATTTACGTAACATGTACTAGATATAGGAGGTTTTATAGATGCCTTGTACAATGCTATAATACTCTTGGCATTTTTTATTTTAAAAAAGTAATCAGAAACACATTGGGAGCTCAAGAAATAGTATATATGCCTCAGGTTAACGTGGTAATGGCTCTGGCCTTTAACCCTGATGCAACTGTTCTATCCTAACAGCTCTTTGTGAAAGGATACCAAATACTGAAGAAATTGGAAAGGTTAACAAAGTTAGCGGACAAAATAAACTTGATCCTGAGAATGAACTTTCACATGCAGCAAAAAAATAAACAGTATTCCCTTAGGCTGGTCTTCAAAGGATGTTTAAGATGCCTATATGCTTCTCAGTGCTAAGTTCGTCCTCTCTTTTGAGGAGAATTATTTATACAAAGGGTTACCAAATTCATAGTGAGTCAATGATTGCAAATTCATAAGAACTAAAAATGTATGGGATCATTTGAAAACAATGGATAACTGGCTGCCACTGGGGTGGCGATAATACCTGAGAACTTGCCATTTTTCCAGTCATTTTCATGACATCCAAGTGGAAGAGGTATTCTCAAGCTCTACGTAGAACTGAGTGAATTATTTTCCTTCATAATTTACAGAATTTGGGCCCAAAATATAACCTGAATTGTTGGCAGCTACAAAGTAATATAAAGCCTGACTTCTGTTACTGACACATTTTTAAAGTTCACAGCTTAGGCTGACTCTACAATGGGAATTACATATCGGATTACTTTTCTTTTTTATTATTATTTATTTATTTTTATTATTATACTTTAAGTTTTAGGGTACATGTGCACATTGTGCAGATTACTTTTCTATTGTAGAAACAGTAAAGAACACTGTTACTGTAAAGCTGTTTGTGTGATCAGCTAAAAACAGTGTGGAAAGACCATTAAAAATACACTGAAAAGGTAAAGGTATTTTTTTACTTGTTTCTGCATGCCATCTAAGTAGTTTCATTGGTATTTTCTAAAAGCCACACATCACCCTGAAGATGTAAAGATGGTTTCTCTCTACTGCACACAAGTGCCCCTTAAAAGAAATACCCCAGACCAAAACTCAACAAAGCAGTCTGAATGTTATTATTATTATTATTTTTGTAATGAGAAGTACAGGTTAGGGACTTCCCCCCATCAAGAAAATAATGTTTACATGTAAGAAAAAGGAAAGGACAGACAAGATTGGTCATATCTGGTTTTGCATTTAAAAATCCAATCCTTGATGGCTTAAAAAATAAAATTTCAGGTGGTCTTATTTTTTAACTCAACAAAGTTCCAGTTGTTATACAACTCGTCTTATTAATTTATTGTTGGGTTCTGCAAAAGCTTCTCCATTTTGCCAGTCTTCCAAAATATTGGTTGATGTGGCTAGCAGTCTTTCAGAAAACACCAGGATTAACAGGGTATTTGCACACCTGCAAAGCTCATTTAATGACTGAAATTGCAAATGCTGCACAAGTAAAACAAAAAAATGTATATTTTAAGTTATTTTAGTGACCACAGCTATATAACATTATTCACAAAACCAAACATGCATGTCTATATATTATGTATTTCAAGATGTAGTTCTGATTGATTATTATCCCATGTCAAATATTTTGATTTGCTGGAAGAAATGACAAAAATCCTTAAGAAAAATGGGCAAATTTATAAGGAAATACCTAAACAGCAAAAGCATTAAGAAAAGACCCTACTAATCTTGGGAGTCCTAAAGTCAAGGAACAAATGAAAGCAGACAAGAATCAAGAACAACAAGGCGGGTTATTTTTCTAAGGACTTGCATTTTGATGCATTACCATGCATACTTAGACTACACAAATTAACTTCCCTGGGAGGTATTCTCTGGATGCTCACCCGCTTTTCAGATGTGTGCATTTTTTTTCAAACTGGCATTTGATTGTTAAGTTTTCCTCAAGATATTCTCATTTTGATGATTTCTAGTTTTCCTGAAAATGCTCTTTTTTCGTAAAATCATTTTAACTGAGGGCTGAGCTTTCACCCTGACTTAGTATGGTGACCTGAGGTTGAGAGGGATTATATATTCAGGACTGAAATTATAACCTGAGCAATAAATATCATATAGAAATTCTACCCACGTTTCACTTCTAAAGCTCGTAGCAGACTTATCTAATTGATTAGGGAACTAGATATAGCTTGAGAATCTTCCACAAGTCCTTGTTCAAGGCAGCCACCATTAAGTTCTTGGTTCAAATGATGAAATCTATTTGGCATTCCACATTAGATTTATATTCTAAGCTTTAATATCTACTCTTTCTCTTCTCTTCATTGGAGATGATAACATTTACTTACTGCTTCACTGACATAAGGACCAGCCCTCGAGAAGAATATACAGCGGTATAGTGCAACTTTTTCTTCTAAAGCTATTGAACTATGGTAAACATACTATGACTAAAAGAGACTTTAACAGAATTTCCCTAAAAGATTATAATCTTTTATTTATTTATTTTTTGAGATAGGGGCTTGCTGTGTCATCTAGGCTAGAGTGCAGTGCAGTAGCACAATCTCGGCTCACTGCAGCTTTGACCTCCCGGGCTCAAGCAATCCTCCCACTTTAGCCTCCCAAGTAGCTAGGACCACATGTGCTTGCCACCAAGCCCAGCTAATTTTTATATTTTTTGTAGAGACAGGGTTTCCTCATGTTTCCCAGACTGGTCTTGAACCCTGGTCTCAAGCCTGCCTGCCTCAGCCTCCTAAAATGCTGGGATTACAGGCATGAGCCACCACGCCTGGCCTATAATCTGTTTTATTTCTAAGTCACCGTTGCTCATCCTACGTTCGTTCATTCTTACAAAATGAGTTAACTATATTATTGAGTTAATCCAAAATGGAATTTTTAAATTTAATTTTATTTGTTTTGAGATGGAGTCTCGCTCTGTTGCCCAGGCTGGAGTGCAGTGGCACCATCTCGGCTCACTGCAAGCTCTGCCTCCTGGGTTCATGCCATTCACCTGCGTCAGCCTCCCGAGTAGCTGGGACTACAGGCGTCCACCACCACGCCCAGCTAATTTTTTGTATTTTTTTTTTTTTTTAGTAGAGACGGGGTTTCATTGTGTTAGCCAGGATGGTCTCGATCTCCTGACCTCGTGATGCGTCCGCCTCGGCCTCCCAAAGTGCTGGGATTACAGGCATGAGCCACTGTGCCCGGCCCAAAATGGAATTTTTTAGGAAGTTAGGTTTTGCTTGTGAAAGTGATTATACGCTGTCCTACCACTATCATTTTACTGTGGGTGCAGGAAAAGAAGAAATAAGATTTACTCCTTAATAGATAAGCTTGGTGTTATTGACTTTAAGATGAAAATTATCCTTAAAAACCTTAAAAATCACAGCTTGCTAAATATTAGTAACTAATGCACTCACTGCTCTCTTCATATATATTTTTCAAAATGTAAAGAATTTGCTACTTAACTTTCAGCTTTATTTGAAAATTAATTTTCAACTCAGAAAACCTGTGGGTTTTGTAAAGTTTCAGTGTAAGGGAATGGGTACTAAGTTACAGTTAGAGGCTTTAAATAAGTGGAGATTCCCATTTTGAGTGGGTGTGAGGGCACATCTGCAAATTGTAGTCCAGATTCAACTTCAGTCTGTGTTTTCCTCAGTGTGACTCATTCAGTCATCACCCAGGCTGTGTGATTACTGACTCCGAAGTATGTGAAACACTCAAACAGTTGGGATTCCTTTTGGAGCATATACAAACAACTTAAATCTTCCAATTCAGATTATGAGGTTGGCCTTAAGACCGTTATGAAGGCGGGGAGGAAAAACCTGAAGGCTGTTTGTGGCTACAGGGTGTGGTGTTGTGGGGTTGGTGGCAGAGATCTGTGGTGTTAGTTAATACAGGAAGATACTCAAGTTACATTCAGTGTAACATACCAAACTTGCAAATTCTCTCTCCCTCCCTCTCTTTCTTTCAGGAGTAGTTGCCAGCAACCTTCCTGCCAACTTGGCCCAAGGTAGGTTACTTTAGGTACACTAGAAAACCAATTTCTCTGCAGTTTTTCATCCTTATCAAACTCACCTAAAGTCTAAAGAAAAACTCCTTCTGATTATAGATTCAGTCAGTTTTATAGGAATGGCAGTCTCTGCTCATCTCTCCTTCCTGAAATTCTAGAACTCTTTAAACACAATTGCCACAAAATTGCCATGGAAGGAAACCTTTCATCACTTTTTAAATTATTGTCTCCATTTTTCAATTCTTTGGATGTTAAAAATTGGGATATAATTTGCATACCATGATGTTCACTATTTTAAAGTGTACATGTCAGTGGTTTTTAGCTTTTATTCACAGAGTTGTGCAACCATTATCATGATCTTATTCCAGAACATGTTCGTCACCCGGAAAAGAAACCCCATACCCGTTAGCCATCACTTCCCATTCTTCCCTCTTTCTAGCTCCTGGCAACTCCTAATCTATTTTCTGTCTTTATGGATATGCCTATTCTGGACATTTCATATAATTGGAAATAAAATGTGTGGCCATTTGTGACTGGCTTCTTTCACTAGGCATAATATTTTCAAGATTCATCTATGGGTGAATAATATTCTATTTTATGGATATACCACATTTTATTTATCCATTTATTGTTTGATGGACATCTGATCAGGAAATGAATTCCCTCCTCTTTTCTTCTTTTCTTATTTCTCTCGTTTTGCTTCATATTATTCCAGTTTTTGTTAACTTTGTGATATTTGTTACAGGTTATTTGATTCCACATACGGAAAATCCTAGTCTTGCTTTCTGAACTAAAGCTCTCAAAGTTTAATGTGCATACAACCACATAGGGCTCTTTTTAAAACGCAGACTCTTTAATAAGACAGGATGTGAAGCCTGTGATTCTGCATTTCTAAGGAATTCCCAGGTAAAGCTGATCCTGTTGATTTGTATATTACCCCTTGGACATCAAGGATTCCAACTATGCATTCCACTGAAGGAAAATGTTCTAATTATCTTTGTTAATGCCAGGCACCCTTGTAGATGTTTTCACAAATTTTAAGTTTATCTGAATATTTTATTGATAGCTATTGAATACCTGACAGAGACCATATAGCCCACAATGCCTAATATGTGGACTATTGAGCCCTTTATAAAAAAATTTGCTGACCCATGGTTTAAAGACATACTATATTGTGAAACAATTTAAATCAATCTACGTAGGCAAATCTATGTACAGCATAAAAAATTAGGGATTAGAACTGGAGTAATTTAGCACTGTTGATGATCAAGAACATTTCATATGTATCACTTTTTCATGATGATACAACTGAAAAATAAAAGTGAAGTCAATATTTTTAACCATTTGAACATGTAAAGTTTGGCTTGAATCCAGCTCTGTAAATTCTGTGGATGTACCCAAGCAGCTGATTGAAGGAGGCTGGAAAATAAAGACAAAAATAGTCACACTTTAATTTTATGATTACCAAACTCAGCTGGACTGTTAATGAATTATAGCAATTATTTCCCTAACCCATTTCCATTCCTACCCTTCTAGATGACTCTCCATGCTTTTTCTTCTCCATGCAAACCCCCAGCACCTCATCTCCCATTCTCAATCTTAACTGATGACCCCTTCCTTTCTACTAAGGAAATAAAAATCTATCAGAAGAGAATTTCCATTTGTTCCACCACTACGTCCTTCTCCACCTGCATCTTGGCCTCTACTCTGGTTTTCCTATTTCACTAGATAAATTGCGCTCTTGACAAAGGCCAAATCTATCACTTGTGCACTATATCCCAACCTCTCTGACTTACTCCGGAACATTGTGACAGCATTTCTGTTTTGCTCCTGTATCATCAAGTTTAGCCTTTCTACTAGATTTTTTCTATCAGCATACTAACATGTTTTCTTTTTCTGTCTTAAAAAAAACTAAAATGTCCTGACACATCCCTCTTTGAGCGTCTCTTTCTCTCCTTACTTTGATAGGAAATGTACTTGAAAGAGCTTTCTATACTTAGTCTACAGCTTTCCATCCATTTTCTCTCTAGTTTACCCTAACCGAGCTTTTATTCTTCCACTTCCCCTGAAACTGCTCTTACTAAGGCCGCCACTGACCTCACCATTAACATTTCCGGTGGTTATTCTCAATACTGATTTTGTCATTGTTGTGAAGCACTCCTTTTATAACATATGTATCTCTGGCTAAGACCCACACTCTTCAATTACTGTAGCCATTTTCTCTTCACTCCCTTTTGCTATTTCCTTCTCATCTCTGAAGCCTAGTCATGGGTCCTCCTCCTTTCTCTATCTACACTAAATCCCTTATTAAATCATCGCTAAGGGATATAATACCACATGTATGCCTACAGCTTCAGGATTTGTATCTCCATCCTAAACTTCTCTCCTGAACTCTGAAATCTTAAATCCTACTACTCCCACACCATCTTTCTTTGGATGTAAAATGGGCATCTCTCAAACTTAATGTGCCTACAAGTAAATTATTGACATTTTCCATCACTCCAAATCATCTTCTCCTTCTGTCTTACTCTTCTCTGCCAATGGTAATTTTATTTTTACAGTTGCTTAGACCAAAACTATTGGGATCATTCCCGATTCCTCTTTCTTTCATACCTCGTATCAAATCCATCAAGACATATTGTCAGCACTTTACTTAAAATACATCTGGAACCCAATCACATTTCTTCATTTCTACAGCCGCCATCCTAGTCTGATCCACCATCATCTCTCACCTGGATTATTGTAATAGCCTCATCGTGGGTCTCCCTGCTTTCTGCTCCTGATTTCCTTTCCTATTTTCACTAGAGCAGCCAGCGATTCCTAGAATACCACATCATTTTATACATTCTTCAGTAACTCTTCATTTCACAAAGAGTAAAAGCCAATGTGTTTCCAATGGACCACAGGGAACTACAAACTATTCCTATGATTTTATTCCTTATCCTTCTCTCCTTGCTTGTTCTGCCTCAGCAGCCTTGGCCTCTGCTTTTTTCACAAACCTGCCAGGCACATCTATGCCTTGAAGCCTTTGTACTCTCAGTTCTGTTCCCCTGGAGAACCCTCCAGATTTTCACATGGCTCATTCCTTCATTGTCTTCAGGTCTCAATTCCTTCTCTGTTAGGCCATCCTCCCTCATCTCTCTTCTTTGATTTGATGTTCTCCAAAACACTTAGGCACCCCAACCAGACAATATCTACCTGCTTACTCTGGTTATTCAGTCTGTTGTCTTAAAACGTAACCTCAGTAAGAGTAGAGATTTCTATATTTTGTTTACTGTTATATTCCCAACTCTTGCATCGGGCACATAGTTGGTGTCAATACTATGTTTTGAATGAATAATTTCCAAACTAAGTAAAGATTGGTTTTGTTCCTGTGAGCATACAATTAAAGGCTTAAAACCTTCAACTTCTAGACAAGAGTTCCTCTGTCTAGAGCAATTTCAAGTCAATGTTATCTCCTCAAAGGGTGATCTGGGTGCTGTTACTTGTCATTCTTTTTTTTCTCTCTCTCTGCGAGATTAAAAAGACATAGTGCTGACTTTTGCCATCATTCAAAAACACTTCAAGGACTGTTACAATGTTTTCTGCACAGACGTCTTCTTATGTCTTAGAGTAACAGTTACCAGTGCAGCTCTGTGTTTGCCTTTGAGTTGCTTTAGCCAGGACAACGCCTGTCATATCTCAAAACACCCCAAGTCTTCTGATTAAATAAAAAGAAGACTTTATCCTATAGAGAAGTCCTCTTTAGAAAGTGTTTTGCTACTACTACAAGGAAGCATTGTTGATTTGAAAAATCATTTCCCATTTACAGAAAACAAAGATAGCCTTTGAAATCTCTGAAAGTGAAAAAGTCGTGTTTTAATGCTCTCCAAAAGGGGCTCATAGCTGTTCCATTTTGCCTCATGTGTGGGCTCTCTAATCTGTACCAATTTGTAAAAACTTTTCTTTTAGGTTCAGGAATACATATGCAGGCTTGTTATATAGGTAAACTGCCTGTCACAGTGGTCTGGTGCACAGATTATTTTGTCTCCCAGGTAGTAAAGATAGTACTAGGTAGATATTTTTTTCTTATCCTCTCCCTCCTCCCACTCTCCACCCTCAAGTAGGCCCCAGTGTCTGTTTTTCCCCTTTTTGTGTCCTTGTGTTCCTATGGTTTAGCTCGTACTTATAAGTGAGAACATGTGGTATTTGGTTTTCTGTCCCTGCATTAGTTTGCTTAGAATAATGCCCTCTTGCTCCATCCATGTTCTCGCAAAGAACACGATCTCATTCTTTTTTTGTGACTGCATATAGTATTCCATGGTGTATATATACCACATTTTCTTTATCTCATCTACTGTCAACAGGCATTAAGACTGATGCCATGTTTTTGTTACTGTGAACAGCAGTGCAGTGGACATGCACATGCATGTGTCCTTATGGCAGAACAATTTATATTCCCTTGGGATATACCCAATAATGGGACTGCCAGGTCAAATGGTAATTCTGTTTTAAGTTTTTTAAAGAATCGCTACACTGCTTTCCGCAATGGCTGAACTAATTTACACCCCCACCAACAGTGTATAAGTCTTTGCTTTTCTCTGCAACCTCACCAGCATCGTTATTTTTATGTATTGACAAATGATGTCTCATTCAGAGTCCAATGGAGCAGCTGTAAATTTATTGCTAGCATCTGCCTTTATAAAATTTAGGCATTTAACTTCTCATTAGTAGGATTAATAGGGAAGGATATTTTGTTTATATTTATATATTTGTATAAATTTATATATTTATATTTGTCTCTGTATTTAGAGACTATTGGTAAACTTTGCCTGTCCCTAAAAAAAAAGGATATACAAATTGAGGATGAATAATAAGTCAGGCTTCCTGCTAAATTGCTCCCTTGCTTTGAGGAGCTTTGCCAGCATGAAGAGCCAGTCCACAGCAGCCCCAGATAGTGGTTTTTGGCTAAGCATCAAGTGATTAACATTATTCATATATAGTCCAAAGTACAAAAGCTGGCTATGTTTTATACTAAGATTAGAAGTGTGTTGAGTTAAATACAGAATCTAATATTTTGAAATGTTACCAAGAGATTTGATTTTTTAAAAATTGGTGTGCTATGGATTCCTTAATTTTACCTAGAATTATGTTGAACTCTAAAACCAAATTTTCATATGCACATATAATTATGCAACTTCAGTATTCATTTTCAGACTGTCTTACCATCATGGTTTTTTCTATCTTGCATCAGAAGAAGAAATAGACTCCTTTTCCAAATGTGAGATTTCAAATAGTGCCCATTGGTTCCTTTTTCTTATATCCTAAGAGATTTAGTTCCATCAAGTATTCCTGTATACCAGCTGTCTTTCTAAAGGATCCTTCTTTTCAGTCTAAAATATAACTGAGTCTTGTACAATTAAAGCAAACAAGCAGCAACATTTTCTGTATCCTACTGACCCTTTATGCCACCGACAAGCCTCTCTTAATGTCTTTATAGTTAAAGTACATTTGAGTCGTCTCTGAGTTTAATTTGCTAATCCTTACCCAGTCTTAAGGGCTACTTTTAAGGCCCATTTGCTTAACTTTGAAGTTAGAGAACAGCCTAAGTAGGCTAGCTGCCTTGTGGGTCAGTTTATTGTGAGGATGATGACAATACTAATTCACAGATTGAAATTGTGCTTTTTATTTTAAAATCACTTATAGAGGCATGTGCTCATTTGTTATTGAATAATCCTACACAGTCTGTGGCAAACAGATTTTAGTTTATAATTGTTGTGGGGGTTTAACATGCTCTTCTATAAAAGGGGATATTTAAGTATATTAATGGAGAATGGCAAAAGGATTTTCTTGGTGTTTCCACGCTACAATTCACCTAAAAACGTCTATCCTTGTATTTTTACTATTTCTGTTTTTCCATTACTTATTCTTGCAGTGGTTTCTGTCTAGCAAGCTAAGAAAAAAATTTAAGCCACCTTGCAAAAACTTGCAATAATGTCTTACTTACAAACTGTTTTCGGTCCACATAGTCCCATATTCTCTAAAAAATTTAATGTTGTTAAAACCAAGCTTTCCTTGAAAATCTCTTATGTTGACTTCTGTTTGTCTTCTTTTTCTTTCTCTGGGTCTGGCACGTTCAACAACAAATGCTTTTGGACCTTCTACTTTTTACTCAAGTTTCTGTTCTTGACTCCTTATAACCCTTTGGTAATTTCGTCAACCAATGGAAAACTATTTTGTGAATGTACATCTCTAGCCCGGTTCTTTTTCCCAGGTGCTAGCTGAGCATGACAACTAGCTGACTCCTTTATTTGTAAATTTCATATACCTCTTTCTGAAGTTACTTCTCCTCCCCATTCAGCTTTTTGTGTTTGCAGTATTGTTCCACCACTCCCCAACTCATGCAAGCTTGATGTTTTAATCAACAATATTTTCCTAGCCTCCTTTGTTAATTCTACTGCTGTCTCCTATATCCCCTCTTTCACACATCAGTCTCTTATAATCTATCAGAAATCATTACAGCAACTTCATTTTTCTTTTGTACCCCTAAATTTGTCCTGCTCGCATATATTCATCTATTTTTATATTATTTTATTTTATTTTTTATTTTTTGAGAGATGGTCTCACTCTCTTGCCCAGGCTGGAGTGCAGTGGTGGTATCATAACTCACTGCAGCCTCAGTCTCTGGGCTCAAGTGATCCTCCCTCTTCAGCCTCTCAAGTAGCTGGAACTACAGGCCCATGCCACCATGACCACCTTATTGGTTTTTTAAATAATTTTTTTACGTAGAAATGAAGTCTTGCTATGTTGCTTATTCTGGTCTCAAACTCCCAGGCTCGAGTGATCCTCCTGCCTCAGCCTCCCAAAGTGCTGGAATTACAAGAGTGATCCACCGTGCCTGGCATTCATCTAGTTTTAAATCATGTTTCTGATCATATTTGTAGACTCACAAACCTCATCTCCTGAAACTCAGCTTTGCAGCCTTGTCTTCTTGAGAGAACATCAGTGGTAGTCCCTCTAGCCCTACATGTCCCATATTTGTCTTTCCTCAATATAATTCCCCATAAAGACATTCCTGATCACTATGGCTAGAAGAGATTCTTCTCTTTTCTGATCTAGCACATAATGCAATCATGTTTCTGCATGACTTGCTTTCTATATTGTGTAATTGCAATGTATTCTGGTATTATAAACTCAGGAAAGACAGATTTCAGGTTCAGTTACCTTTATATTCTCTATTGTGATTCTTCCAGGGCTTTATATATCAAAAGCACATGATGATCGGTTAATGAGTACAAAAACCTAATATTCATTATATTTATACCATAGTTGCATTATATGGTACATAAAAATTACATGATCCTGTAAATGAAAGATAATTCTGGATATAGCATCATGTAGTATAAGAGATAATAAATATATTCATCACTTGTTATGGGTATATGGTTTTGTAGCCTTAAATTTTATGGGAACCCTGTATATTCAATAAGGGACATTAATCTGAGTAATAAAGGATGGAGAATACCATTATCTTGGGAGTTTTCTAAAAATGCATAGAGCAATAGGCCTGGATTTGGCACCACAGGTCATTTCCCCTTTCCCCCCAACCTCTCTCCCCAGCCATTGCCACCAAAAAAAAAAAAAAAAAAAAAAAAAAAAAATTGCATTTGAAGCTTTAGAAGTCCCAGGTATAAATCTGTACAAATTTATCCCAGGAGCAAAGTACTACTAGACATTATGGTGCTCAATGTCATTACATAACATACTGTTAAATGATATGGTGTTTGTTGTATATTCTGTGTTATTTTCAAGAGTTATATATTATGGTTTTGCCAAAAGAAAAATCCTACAATTAAAAAAAATTTTCTTGTTAAATCACAAAATACCTAAATAGAATATGTTGCAAAGGGGGCTATTTTGAATGTAAACTGAAGCAAAATTAATTAGTAGTTGCTGACTTCTAGAGAAATAATCATAATTTTAAATGAGCTCCATGTGATGTTTGATTTCATTACTGACAAAATCAGAAAAACTTCATTTATTATACCGTGAATGTTCATTATTTTTGCAATGTATCGCATACACATTTCCATTCCTTCCAACCTATTTTTTAGTCTCAGCATTTCTATTTTGACGTTAGAAAAATATACAACCAAAATCTATAAGACTTTGATTAAATGTTGATACAGCTGATTTCAACACAGCCAAAGCCAGTGACCATACATGGAATCTAAACAACAGCTAGTAATTACAATGTCAAAGGCATGTATACACTGTGTGTTATGTTTCATTGTCTGGCATGCAAATATAGTCTCCATTTCCTTTACACTATGTCCAAAGTATAAAGAAAGCCAACCAAAGAGTTCTGTTTCGTTTACACAAAAGAACAAGGTTCAATCATGTTTGATAAGTTGCAAATTACTGGTAATACCACAAGTGTTGTTACAGCTGCTAAGAATGGTCAGGAGGATGTACAAAATGCAGCAAAGGCATGAATCAAAAGAAAAAATCTAAACAAGTTTGAATGATGGTGTATAGTATGGCTAACTTTAGCTTCACTTGGGGCCTGGAAATGCCATATTGGGTGCAGTGTGAGGTGCCTCATATGGAATCTGGCCTTGTATTGATCTGCTAGTCTTTCAACTCTTTTCATACAAATGAAGTGGCCTCTTCTCAATTGCATGCAAACACAGCATTTACAAAGCAAAATTCTTAAAGTTTTGTGTTAAGGCCTGAGCCGCCAGGGACAATAAAAAGGAATAAAGATGGTGAAAACATTCAGAGACAAAAAGAAGCAATATGAATTTTCCTCAACAAAACAGAAACTCTATTCCAAGAAGCAGACCAGGTTGGTGTAGTAAAAGAAAAAAAACAAAGCTACTCTCCTGTGAACTTGAGTACTTGAAATATTAGATCTTTGAAAGACTCCAATTCATGTTGGAATTTAACTCATAAGCGCTTTTTAAATCCTACATTGTGCGGTAATTTCTCATTTCATACAATTTCATCTCTGATCCTCCTCCCCTCTACCCCACCCAATTTTGGTAAATGTCATTCAGAATAGGAAAAGGCTGAACGAGGCTCTGTGATTATGAAAAGAGAGTCATAAATTCCCGTTTCTATTCCTCATTGACACTGTGATCTTAAATAAGTTTCTGAAGTTCTCTGGGCCCTCGTTTGTATGCATGTAAAATGAAAAGGAATAGGTGAAATAAAAGTTCCAAACTGATGGCTCTAGAGCCAAGTGTGGCCTACAGAAACATTTAATTGGATCCACAGATTGAATTAGGTTTAAATACTAAAAAGGCAGGACACTTTATATAAAACTCCAGATTTCCAGCTTCACTTGAAAAATCATAAAATCTGGCACTGCTGGGCTTGCGTTTCCACGTAGCAACAATTGGGTGCAGGTGAGTAGCCGTGGCCCCTTATATAATGCGTGCAATTCCCTCTTTAGTATAGGACTTTTAAGAGTCATTTACATTACCTGTTGCACTTGGAGTTTTAACTTCTAAATGATCTCTTTCTTCTCTGAAATTTACAAAACCATATTTTAAAGTTTGTACTGAGACATTTATTTATGATGAATGTTCCTCCATATTCATAATGTAAATATCTACTAAATATCATAGAAGTTATGTCTCATGAAAGTAAATTTTTAGTATTTCCTACTTCATAGTTATATCAGTACTAGTAGTAGTCAATAATAAAAATAATAGCAAACATTTAATGATTGCCAAGTTTGTACCTGGAAGAATTCTGAGTGCTTATATATGTATTGACTGGAAAAATGCTCACAACAGTGTATTACAATCTAAGGTCCAAGATGATGGGACCGTCCATTTGAAACCAGTGAATCTCAAACTTTAACCTGTATCAGAGCTCTCTGGAGGGCTTGTTAAAACAGATTGCCAAGTGCCAACTCCAGAGTTTCTTACTCTGTAGATCAAGGGTGGAGCCTGATAATTTGCATTTTTAACAAGTTCCAGGTGTTGCTGATGTTGCTGGGCCAGTGATTACACTGAGAGCCGGTGTTCTAAATACTATCTTATCTTCCATGCCTAACTGATGTAGTCAGCATTCAGCAAGTCTTTGAAAAAGAATAGAAACTGTATTATGCAGGTGCTGTTACTCTATTAAGTGATGAGGAAACTAAACTTGGCTAAGGTCACATGGCTACTAAATATCAGAAGTCAGATATTAATACTTGCACCTACATCTTAGAGGTATTGTGAGGATTAAATAAGAATGCATGTAAAACTGCTTGGTACAAATTAAGTGTGCAATATATCTTAGCTAGTTTTTTATTATCCTGTGGGATGGTATCTCTCTGGCCATTAAACATATGCAAAGATTTAACATAGTGCCCAAGCAATTCCATATAAGTTTCCAGAATCACTTGCAGTTAAACTGATTCACGGGATTACCAGTGCTTTCCAATCTCTTTCTAAAACATACTTATCAATGCCCAGGGCATGCGGAAGCTTCACAGCTAACACACTAGTGTATTACCACACTGCTGCTTCCGCTTATTGTCTTTGATTTTTTTTTTTTCCCAGAGACAATAGGTTTGTTTCCAACCTGTATATTCCTGTTTTGGTTATCCTTGCAATTTGAGTACTAGGCAAACCTATAAAATAGGAATTTAAGAAGTAACAGAATTGTTTCTAGGAAAACTAAGTTGAATATTGTAGAGGAAATTTTAATCAGAAAAAAATGTGTATTACATTTATAGTGCTGTGCGTTTGTCTTTAAATGATTTATTTGCAGTCAAAAGAGAAATAATTTGGAAGTTACACTTGATTATCTATGTGATTTATGCAGGGATGAAAACAGAACACCAACAGTGAACTTACGTCCTGAGAGCCAGCAACTATGGCTTATGTCAAAAATGGCCTGAGGCCTGTATTTGTATGAACTATGACCTTAGAATGATTTTTACATTTTAAAAGGTTGTAAAAAGAAGAAAGAGAAAAAGAAGAGGCAGAAGGGGGTGGAGGAGGAGGATCTGCAGCAGCCCAGCAACAGAGGCCAAACGGGGCTCTCAAAACCTAAAATATTTAATATATAGTCCTTTACAGAAAAAAATTTGAAAATCCACTTTATACAATGAAAAGGATGTTGTCCCATATTAGCAGCATATAGCTAGAATATACATCTATTTATGCTTTAAATTAAAATATTCCAGATATGTATGTCCTTGTTTAAAAAGATGATAATTAGCTTCGGCTGATTTTTAAAATATTGCTCAGTAAATTTGATCACATTGGATATAAAATTTTCCACTAGTAGAAGTGCATACAAAATACTTACTCTCTTATTGTTCATTTACCTTATTGGCTTCAAGTCAGTTCACCTCCCTTTAGTGGCAGGATTCTAAAGGCTTTATTCCCAGATCTCACATTTTTTAATCACCAGGCTTCCTGAATAGTATTTTGCTCCTGTGGTGTTGAATTGTCCTTACAAATGATAGCAAAACTATGAGACTCTATCCCAGTGTCATTTTAAAAAGGTACTTATTGGTGCATGTATCATCTATAACTGTCAATTTGGTGCCAGGCAATATGCTTGGTCACTGTTTGATAAGACCCTCAGTCTGTCTCTGTTAAGGGGCCCCATTTTCATATCGAGTTGAACTGAAGAACCAACTCCTGCAGGAACTCTCTTGTTCCCTGCATGGCACTTTCCACAGCTAGTGTCTCTGCATGCATTGTCGTTTGGAAGCAGAATTTAATTCACTTCTGAATTACTTTGCTTGATGTAAGTATGACTTCATTCACAGGAATCTTGGCTAGGTGAGGTAGTAGGAAAAGGTAAGGGTGTAAACTGTAACCTTCATACATTAGCCATTTTCCCCAAAATGTATAGATGTACTGGTATTTTTTGTGTAGCAGAGAACAACCTTAGGAAGTAGTATTTTTTAAAAGGCCTTTTAACCTCCAAGGTAAAATAAAGGTGTACTATAAAGCCATATGGTAATACTTTACAACAGCTGGACTGAGACAATGTACTGCTAATTTGCGCAGTTCTTTTATGTAGGCTAAATGTCTTTCTTTTGCTAAATGCAGTTCTGAAGGCAAGGGTATTATTAATTGCTGGTGCTGCCCCCTGGTATTCCGATATTCACTGCTAATTATATAAGCCAGTACACTAGTCTTAGTGAACCATTTTTCTTCTGCTTGGAGATATTTGATCAGAAGGAATTCCACGTCTGGAACAACTTGTATTAGGTTAGCCCCCTGGGAAAATTTTAATTTACAAGATCCTTACTGAAAAAAAAAAATCAAATCTGTTTCAAAGAGATTACATTATAAATGTAAACTTCCTAATGAGCTTGAGTGAAATGCTGTAGGCTACAACTGGTGAACTTTGAAAGTTTTTACCCTTTTCCTCTTCCTATATATATATTTTATGTAATCTGTATCCTAAGCCCTGTAAAGAGACCAGCTGTTGCTTACAGTGAACTGACGCTTATAGCCAAATCCTACATTTTTTTGGATATAGGTGACCCTTTCCTTTTTACTCTTTTCATTAAAAAATGCTTACTACTAATAAAAACAGCTAACACTGCACTGATTATGTACCAGATGCCAGGGTAAGTACTTCAACATAAAATACCTCATGTGATCATCACAACAGGTTGAGGAACTTACCCAGGGTTTCCTGGCTATTAATTGAAAAAAATGTGGTGCTTCAAGTTTGCTAGAAGTTCAGATATTTAAACAATATTGAAACATGAAGAAAACAGAGATGGCGATTATTCAATTTTTTAAATGAATGCTCATCTTGTAGAGGTCAGAACACTGATTTGTATTATGGCTTCCTTTGTTTTCTTCTATTTGCATGTATGCAACTTAAATTTTAAAATATATCACAATATTATTTATAGCTTACTATATTTTGTTTTTTAGTAAGTCTAAGAATAATGTTCAAATAATTAGTGATCATAATAAATATTGTCAACTGACAGATGTCTTGTACATGGTAACTTGTTTATATGATTCTAGTACATAAAAATATTCACCCCGTCTCTACTAAGAATACAAAAAAAAAAAAAAAAAGCCAGGCATGGTGGTGGGCACCTGTTGTCCCAGCTACTCAAGAGGCAGAGGTAGGAGAATGGTGTGAACCTGGGAGGCGGAGCTTGCAGTGAGCCCAGATCGCACCACTGCACTCCAGCCTGGATGACAGAGCGAGACTCTATCTTAAAAAAAAAAAAAAAAAAAAAAAGTTCAAAAATTCAGGTGACCTGGTTGAGGGTCTAAACTTACCACTATTATGACATGTATGGACAAATGTCTTCATCCCTGAGGAATTCAGTTTCTTCATGTAAGTGAAAAAAGAGAATGGTCATACTGTGTTCTTTCTAAGGTAATTTATAACTCCAAAGTTCTATAAAATTTTTAATTAAATTTTTCAAAAATCTTAGTTGCGTGCTCAAATAAAACTACAGATTTTGAAATCTGGTACGTAGCTCATTTGCTTCTTTGTTTCTTGCCATTCATTTTTCCCTATTTGACTCCATTTAGCTACTCTACCCTTTATCACTTTCCTTCTCTGAAATAACAGTGACTCTTCATACAGCGACTTCTCTAAACAGAACTTCTATGTTCTTGGGAGTGTAACAGAGGGTTAATTTCAGGGAAAAGCTGGCAGCTCCACGCTAGTTAATCGAAATAAAAAGGCAGAGGAGGAAGGAACTTTAAAGCAATCATCCTGTGATGGCTATCCAACTTTCTCTCTGTCTCTCCTTTCCTTTTTTGCTCCTTGCAGTAATTAAGCAAACCAGGACTAAAACAACTTCCTGTTCATTTCTTGTCCGATTCCAAAATGTTTCATTACTGTGTCTCCGCTTACATCCCATCCCCAAAACAGATCTTCAAAGAAGACGCCGAAAGCTCCTGTAGACCCTACCTGCTGTTTCTTCCCAAACTGAGGCACAGTCATGCTTAGAGTAGTCGCCATTTTCTCTAAAGGGCACTTTTAGCCTGACAGAGGAGATGAGAAATGTTGATGGGAGATGAATCAGCTATGAACTTCATCAATAGTTTCTGGACAAATTATTAATGTTTAGAAACTGGAGATGAAACTCTCAAAAAATAATCCTGATGTCCAGGTTGATAGAAATTTATTTTATTCATTGTGTGGATGGAAGAGAGGGGAGGTTCAGAAGAAGGGAAATAGAAGAAAAAAAAAAGAGAGTTCGGACATTGTGGCTCACGCCTGTAATCCCAGCACTTTGGGAGGCTGAGGCGGGTGGATCACCTGAGGTCAGGAGTTCGAGACCAACTGGGCCAACACGGTGAAACCTTGTCTCTACTAAAAATACAAAAAAAAAATTAACTGGGTGTGGTGGCGCATGCCTGTAACTTCAGCTACCTGGGAGGCTCCGGCAGGAGAATCGCTTGAACCCAGGAGGTGGAGGTTGCAGTGAGCCAAGATCGTGCCATTGCACTGCAGCCTGGGCAACAAGAGCGAAACTCCATTTCAAAAAAAGAAAGAAGGAAAGGAAGGAAGGAAGGAAAGAAGGAAGGACGGAATAAAAATCCATTTCAAGAAAAGAAGGAAAGGAAGGAAGGAAGAAAGGAAAGAAGGAAGGAAGGAATAAAAATATAGTACACTGTGCCCTGAGATATTTGTCAAGTAATACTCTGTAGCAATATTTCTCTTTACATATTGTAGTTTGGTCTCTAATTGAGGGTTTTTCTCAAATTAGCATGGACATTCAGTATTTATAAATTTTTCTTTTTCTGAAGATAACCTATATTTATTTTATGAATATGAAGAGGATTTCATAGAAGACCTAAAACTAGATGCATGCTTATGGGAATGGATACATCAATTTGGAGTGAAGAAGTGTTAATTTAGGGAAGTGCAGTATACATTTTGAAATACTGGTAATTGGAAAACATAAAGATACCTCCTGTATAATTTCTATAAATAGCCACTCTCCCTGAACTTTTTAAACATACCCCAATGCTATGTAACAGAAAGTGACAAGAAAGGGTCCGATCTAGTCAATTGTTTGTGGAGTCATTAACTGTATTTATCTTGGCTGAACCTAACTCTTGCCTCCTTCCCCAACCCAGAGCATATTACTTTCTGTCTGTGCAATATTACTTTCTTCATAGAATACTTTCTAAGATGAAATAGGATACATACTCTTCTCCTTCTTTTGCTTGAGGTCATTGTCATTATTATTAATCCAATGATACAGAAAAAGTCGAATTTCTCAACACTGATGTGAGAATATTTTTGTAGGGCAAGATAAGATTTGATCAAAAGATCTTTTGAAAAGTTACCCTAGGATCACTCCTGTAATCCTAGCACTTTGGGAGGCCGAGGCGGATGGACTGCCTGAGCTCAGGAATTTGAGACCAGCCTGGGAAACACAGTGAATCCCCATCTCTATTAAAATACAAAAAAATTAGCTGGGTGTGGTGGCGTGTGCCTGTAATCCCAGCTACTTGGGAGGCTGAGGCAGGAGAATTGCTAGGACTGGTACCCAGTGTTGGTGAAAGGAAGAAGGAACCCTTCTGAATAGTGTGTGGGAAGAATGGTTAGAGCATTGTGACCTTGTGGCTGGCAGTAGGAAGTCATATGACCTTGTGGCTTGGCAAAGAGACTTTTTTAAAGTGAAATATTGTAGGCTGTGGGCTGTTACCTACCTACCTTCCCCAACCTGCAATCTCATATCAAAAATAATATATTAAATATGCTTGCATTTCTTATGAAAGAGGGGGAAGGGAGTTAGTGTTTCAGGTCAAGATTGGCGTTGGCGGAAACATAGTCAATAGAAGGAAGCAGTTGACATCAGGGTGTTATTATTGTGAAACTAAGGTTCTTAGTGGATTTCTGGAGGAAGCTTTCTCTGTTCCTCTCAGCTTTAGACGTTTCCTTCCAATTACATTCACAGTCTAGACACCAGGTTCAGGTAAAAAATGTTCTGGGAAAAGCCTTAGATAAATATGAAAATGCCAAAGGGTGTTTCACATTTATCTAAGGGTGTGAAAGACCCAGCAAAGATGGAGGCACTGATGAGTATTAACTAACATTTAATAAAGCACATTTAATTTTCCTAATCTTAGTTGCACGTAATTACTCCATATCCAGCGGTGAGTCTACCTGATGTTGTATCGCCCATTATGCTATTTTGGCCAGAAAAATCAAGAAGGAATGTAATTCAGCATTGTTTAAAGTCTGCCAGGAATCCTTAGTTGATGAAACAACCATTCTCAAAGGCCTCATCTTCTCTGTTATCCTGGTTTTAACTAAATACAGAAACTATTTTGTTAAAATGGATTGCAGACACAAAGGAAAACCATTTCCAAACCCTCCAGTCAGGTGAAAAAAGTCACTGGCACTTTGTCCCGGGATCTACAGCAGTGTTCCTGGAGCCCGGAGCTCACACAATGCTTCCCCCCTGTCTTGCTGCTGGCAGATATGGCCTCTGGTTGGAAATAATCGTTTTTAATAATGCAGATCATCACAGGAGCTCGTGGGAAATCACTCCAAATATTACCCTTGGACTTTAGTATAGAAATATAGCAAAGGGAAATTGTCCCTATGATGCTCAAGGGTTAGAATAATATGGAAAAACCAACTCAGTTCAAATAATTTATTGTCTCTGCCATGCTTTTTGCATAGCACAGCTTAAGCTGTCATTCACTGACGGGCTATTTATATAGTCTGAAATTCCAAAGGATTCCTGGATTTGTGTTCTTCTACACTCTTTAAATGATGCATAATAAGGTACTCCACAGAGGTCTTTTGTAATGAATATGGAGCTGTTTAGTTTGGGCCCCTTCAAAGGGATGGAAGAACAGTAACTGGCTGTTTGAAATTTTATATTATAGAAACTATACTCTGCCACTACTTGAATTTGTTAGCATCTTTAAAATAAACTCTACTCCCAGACAAAACCAAATCAATCTTTGTATTCTTGACATTTCACTCTCGAGGCCAGTAAGAGGTGTAAATAGAAGCCCTGAGAAATAAAGGAAGTAGTTGTTCTAGAGGGGTATTCTGGAAGAGATGTGTCCACTATTGTTGATGTGTGTGTGTGTTTTTTTAAAGGTGGCCAAGTTTTTCTTGGCTTCTTTAGCCTAATTATAATGCCTACTTTCTAGCTAGGTGTGGCAGAGTTCAGATTTGAGTTGCAGAGTTGTCAAGCCAAATACCTGCTAGACACCTCAAGCTGGAGGTCTTTCAGGAACCCCAGCCCAACATCTTCAGACTCTTCTCTCTAATCACCACCTTCAAGTACCTAATTTTTCTCTTTTATTCATCATCTCAGCAAATGGCAAATTATTTGCCCATGAATCCAAAACGTAAATGTGGGAGTATAGTGTGAAGAACAATATGAGGAGAGAGGGAGATATTTAGCTCAATTTGGGGTATGTTGACCAGGCATTAATAACATAATTCTTACAACATCAGTGGGTTGTATCAATGTGAATATCCTGGCTGTAATATTTTATTATAGTTTTGCAAATGTTATAATTGATGAAACTGGGTAAAAGGTACACAAATCTCTTTATTATTTCTTACAACTGCACCAGCTGTAAACTTATAATTGTCTCAAATTTAAAAAAATGTTTTAAATGTATCTTGATCCAAGTACAGAATTCACGTCAATAGTATTCATTTAAGCATAAATTCTATTTTCACCATATTATAGATGCATGCATAAATGTTATAGGTAACTTTAAGAAGATTTTTCTTCTGTATTCTGGTTCTTTGGTTATTCAAAGTTTAGAGCAGATAAATAAAAAAATATTTTTACTGGTTAATTATCAAATATAGTTGTAGGTTGTTGTTTGACATCCTGTACAAAAACAGGCACGTGGCAGGGTAGTCAAGCAAGTACTCTTTCACTGCTAAACTTGCACTCAGTGAGTTTCTTCATTTTACATGTAGCTTTGTCATTGAGAGCCCTTTACCCTCCTCTCCTGAAATGCAATATGATTTTTCTAATTATGTGTGACTCACTTTATATTTCAGATTTCTCAAGGGATACTGAAACAGATTAATGATGATTCTATTTGTGGATTCTGCATTATGATTAATGACCTAGCCGAGAGTCACTAGAATACTTTCGTGTCCATGGGATTATACGATTATTTCCAAGGCCATCTGAGGACCTCATAACGGCAGGAGACAGTGAGGAACAGTATGACTCTTTCTTTCTGTGTAATGTTTAGGGATGTGATTTGTTAAAAACAGATGAAAAAATCAGGATGAAGGTCAACTTTACAAAAAAGAAACTCCTAGTCAATAAAAGTTCTGCCATACTCCCAGAAGACTATCTTGTCCTTTTACAGTGTCTTAACCCATTGCTCACTTAAGAGAAATAAGTACAATATGCTGCTAAAAATTTAATTGCAATCAATGAGTTTCCAAGCATCTGGAATGTTTTTAAAGACATATTATTTGGGTGAGCTCTTGTTCTGTGAGTTGAATGCCAATCTACCAGTTGTTGGTAGTTGAATACAGTCATTTTTGGTCATTTAAGCACAAATAAAGATCTTTCCTAATAATAGACAGAATATATAAGAAAAGAGAAACTCTTCCTTTTGCTCAAATAGACTGCTCAGGATATGCTTGCCTCAAGTGCTTTGATTTTCCCTCTGGTCATTTTACATGAGAGGGTATATTTTATTCCCTAGAAAGCGTAATCTGTAATCAATTATATTTAACAAGTTAACTCAATTGTAAATGATATGATACAAATGAAGATTAAATCTAATTTAGGACAGCATTTTTACTACTGTATAAATTAGCACTGGAAGAATCAGAAGGAACCATGTTTTTGATTAAGGTTTGGTTTAGGCTGAAGGGTTTCAATAAGATCATTTTTATAAAACTCTGAACTGGAGCCAATACCAGCTAAAAGATAACAGGACAGATTAAAGCCATGTTAGAAGTTTAAAAATAAAGTCCCTGAAAACCTTTAATCAGGATACAAACGTGTGTGTTTGTGTGTGTGTGTGTGTGTGTGTTGTAAAGTCAACCCTCACCTGCCACAGTTTGTTCATGGCCATACATTTATGCCCTGCTCCCATTACTCCAAGTCATTCTTTCAGCCACTGTAGCCAGCCAGTATTACTGCTTTCCTGGCTAGCATTCCCTGTGTACAGTTTGCACTCCCTCTTAAAAATTTCCAATTCATTTTTCATGTTAAAATCAAAACACTCTTTCAAAATATCTTGATCATGGCCAGTTTTCTGCATAATCCCCTTTCATAGCTCTCTATTGGCCTCAAGATGGGCCAACAAGATGGGCCAACATTCTTTACTATATAAAATGCTCTGTAGTGTCTGCTTCTGTTCAACTAAGGTCATCCTTTACAACCTCTTCTGACTTTTCCACTCACCCAAATTATGCTCTATGAATCTTCTGAGCTTTCTCTTATCTCCTATTCTTTGCGGTATTTTTAGACTCCTCCTGTAGTATTCCCCCACTGCCTTCCATACCTGTCGTCTGACAAACTTCTAATAGTGTCCAAGGTCATGATTTGGAACTGAGGAATCTCGTGGCTTTTGCATGATAGCTTATTTGTCTGTCTTTCCAATAAGTAGGAAAGCTGTTAGATTTGGGACTGGGTTTTGTTCACCATTATATCTATTTTATAAGATTAAAATATGCTTTTGATGGCAGGACAAAACACAATGACAGAAAGATGAAAGGCAGAACTCTTTGTCACTTATAGCTCCAGAGGAGAAAAGGCTGCTATGCAGGACCACACAGGGAAGAATAACAACAAGCTGGAGCTGTAGGGGACAGCTTATGTATGGCAAGTGGGGTGGGTTTAGATAGGTTACTGGACTGCTAGTTTATTGGCAAGTTTGAATACTTTTGCAGGGTCCAGGGCTTTGAGGCTGCTTCTGGTTGTCTGATGTCTAGCTCTGGGGCAAGCAGGAGGGTTCATAGTTATCTAGGAGTGTAAGAACCTGATAAAGGGAGTGGCTGGGGTATAGACATAAATAGCTGCCCAAGAAGAGAATCTGGTTGCCTGTACCTATTGCTGCAAAACTGGGTGAAGACAAGGTTTCAAACAAACAAAAACCAAACTATATTACACTATAGTTCAGAGTTTATATTGCCTGCTTAATGCATATTTATTGATACAATTAGTGAAAAACAGATACATATGTATATGCATGAATATATGTTACCGTTTGGCTCTATGACTACTGTGCTTTTCCTTAAACTGCTAGTTATTTGGTATAATCTTACAAGTATCTAAACGTCACCTACCAGTTACTGTTTCTGGGCCTGTTTTCACATCTCTAAAATGGGTTTCAAATCCCAGCACTTTGGGAAGCCGAGGCGAGAAGATCCCGAGGTCAGGAGTTCAGACCAGCCTGACCAACATGGTGAAACCCTGTCTCTACTAAAAATACAAAAAGTAGCCGGGCGTGGTGGCATATGCCTATAATTCCAGCTACTCAGGAGGCTGAGGCAGAAGGATCACTTGAACCCGGCAGGTGGAGTTTGCAGTGAGCCAGGTTCACAGCACTGCATTCCAGGCTGGGCGACAGAGCAAGACTTCATCTCAAAAAAAAAAAAAAAAAAAAGAAAAAGAAAAAGGGTTTTAGACTCCTTCTTACAGTGAGAAGTGGTAAGACATTTGGGAAATTAAAAATTTATATATTTTATTTTCAGAAACATTACTTTGATAATTGTATTTATGCAAGATAAAACTACCATAAATATGCTAGCTGACCAGACATAAAATTGATAAAGTTAGGCCAAGAAGCAGTTTCTAGAGCTGGCAGACCAAATTTGCTCCCTGCTTTGAAAGCTACACTTAAAAATTAGCTTTTTATGAAACAATACTCTTTTGGAATATGACTGTTGGCATTGCAAATAATAATGCTAACACATGAGAGAAAAAATAGATTATGCTTTATCTTTTAAATATTAAAAATAATTTGCATACTTTCTAAATTATATTCTTGCTGTAGTTGCAATTTGAGAGGCATAATAAATAAATGTATTTGCAGAGTTTATCCAGATTGAACTGTTTTAAAGAACCTTATGAAGACAAATGTTGCTTTTCCACCAAGGCCAAAGTAAAAAATGAAGAAAAATTAAAGCTGAATTTTTCTGGAGTTAGTATCTTTTATACTGTTTTGATTTGTTTGCATTGTTAATATTATTTACAATATGATTAAGACCAAGCAGCTTATTACATAAAGTTTTTTTTTAGCTATAAATAAGAGATAAAGTATTCTAAGCCACGAATATATGATTAACAAGATGTTCATCATGTCTCCAATGGTCTTAAATTGTGTGTGTCTGTTAAGTACCTTATCTCTAAGGAAAGTGAGGGAAGAATATGTGCAAAAAAAGTGCACTAAAACAAAGAAGCAAATAAACAAGAAACAGATGCTAAGGTATAAGGTATTAGATCACAAAAGAAGGAACTCATTTAGAGTCACTCAAACAGTTAATTTTGTATCTTTTATCCCTTGCTGGAATCATCTATTTTAAATGTATTTTTATTCTGAAATAATCCCGTAAAACTTGCAAACACAATTCAAAGTATTGATTTTGAAAGTAAGTTGTTGACCTGATATACAACTTAAATACCTTAATCTTGTGAGATTTATTATAAACATAGTCAATCTCCTACATAACCACCATACAGCCATCAAAATCAGGAAAATAACATTAATATATTATTATCAACTCAGCCTCAGACCCTACTCAAGTTTTTCCAATTTTGTAAATAATGTTTTTTTATAGAAAAAAATTCAGGTCGGAATCATGAGTTGCATTTAGGTGTTATGTCTCTTTAATCTCCTTTGGTCTAGAGTAGTTCCGATTATTGCCTTGACTTTCATGACCTTGATACTTTTGAGGATTACAGGACACGAATTTTATAGAATATTATTTAATTTGTGACTTTCCGGTATGGCCTCATGATTAGATTCGGGTTATGCATCATTGTCAAGAATATCTCAAGTATGCTAGGTCTTCTTGTTGCATCTTAGCAGGTGGTTCACAGGTTCTACTTATTCCTTTACTAATGATGTTAACCACTCTAGCTGATTGCCTATACTGGCCACCCACCTCACAGTGTGCATGAACCTCTAATCCGCTTTGGCTGACAACCCATAGTGCGCCACCTCTCCACAGGTGCATCTTATTCAGCCTGACTTGTTCTGGCCACTGATGTTTTTAAAACTGATTTTTCAAGAAAGGGAAGGGAAGGGAAAACAAGACAAGGCAAGGGAACAGGGAGAGAAAACACCTTTAACTTCACAGACATTATATACTCACAATCTTTAATGAATTAAAAAGTAATACATGAACTTCTGGTTTCGGATACTATATAAAAATGGCTTGGAAGCCATCTCTCCTATCCTCATCATAAGGGAAAAAAAGCTGAATAACTGAAAATTAACAGCTTTTCTTGGCTGCATCAGAGAAGTGAGTTCACAAGGTAAACCACCATCCCCAAAACTAGAGAGTCAGGTATGAACAAACAATCACAGCATACTGAGCAGGAAATGCCACAGGAGCTAGCATCTGGTGAGAACAGTTAAAGAATACTTAACTGACTAAATGCTGGAGACTGAGTGTGGACTGGCTTAAGAGATAAAAACTCCTGAAATCCCAGAATTAGGGGGTTCCTCATACTTTTGTGAGTTTTACCTCTAAGAGCGCCAACATGTTCTCACTGTGAAGATCCATGAAAAATCCCCTCCTGCTTCCAGCAGTAAGAGAGGAAGAGTAACCACTTGCAAATGTATCCATAGCACTCCCTTCTTAACAAAGGCCTGCCCTCAAAGGACACTATTTTACCAGAGCCTAACCAAGTTCAACTGTACCTTAGTTTAACTGACCTGGGTAAAAGGAAATTTCCAACTCCAGCCCACTCCAGCCTTTCTATCTCACCTAAGGGATTGAACATAAAAGCTGAGAAACCCTGGTAAAAGTCATAACCTGGGGCAGAAGCTCACTAAAAGACTGAGACCTACACACAGGAGTACACAGCACTTTTCTTCTGACATTTTACTACCATGACAATAAGGAACTTGTGTAATAGCAAGTGATTGCAGCTGAAAAAATCTGTGAGGTTCAGACGCTGCTTAAAAAGTGGTCTCTAGGGAAACCTGAACACGACATGAGAGACAAAAACAAGGACATCAGAGAAAATTTTAACCTGTGAAATATACAACTATAGCAAACAGTAAGCATGCCTAAATCCTAGCCAGGTAAACAACACCCCACCCTATAGCCTATTTATCTTAGTTCCTTTTACATAATATATCATTTCTAACTTTCAACAAAAAATTTATAAGACATGGTAAAATAGAAAAAATCAAAACAAAACAAAAATAAACATAGTCTAAAGAGACAAAGAGTGAGAACTAGTCTCATATATAGCAGATTTTGGAATTATCTGATTGAGAAATTATAACTGAGACTAATATACTAAGAGGTCTAATGAAAAGTAGTGGACAACATGAAAGAACAGGTAGAGAATATAAGCAGAGAAATGAAAATTCTAAAGAAGAGTCATAAGGAGATACTAGAAATCATAATGCAACACGAATGAAGGATGTCATTGATGGGCTCATCACTAGACTGGACATAGCTGTGGAAAGAATCAGTGAGGATGAAAATGATAGAAACTTTCAAAACTAAAAAGTAAATAAAAATATTTGAGAACAAAATATCCAAGAACCATGAGTCAATTTCAAAACGTGTAATGTATGTGCAATGGGAATACAAAAAGAAAAAAAGAAGGAAAAGAAGATATATTTTAAGAAATAACATCTGAGAATCTCCCCAAATTATTGGCAGACACCAAATCTCAGATCCAGAAAGCTCAGATAAGTATCAAAAATGTATACCTATGCATATTATATTTAAACTTCAGGAAATCAAACACAAAGAAGTATTTTGACAAGTCAGAGAAAAAAAACACCTTACCTATAGAGGAACAAGAATAAGAATATATCAGACTTCTCATCAGAAACCATGTAAGCAAGGAGAGAATGCAATACAAAGAAAGTATTTAAAGAAAAAAACCCAAGGACCTAGAATTCTGTGTTCAGTGAATTATTCTTCAAAAAGGAAAGAGAAATATTTTCTCAGACAAAAAAGTTGAAGGAATTTGTTATGAGTAGACTGAAGTGAAACAATTCAGAAACAGTCATATTGCATATTCTCACTTATAAATGAGAGCTAAATAATGTGGACACATGGACAAAGGGTGTGGAATAGTAGTCACTGGAGACTTGGAAGAGTAGGAGGGTGGGAAGGGGGTGAAGGATAAGAAATTACCTAATGGGTACAAGGTACACTATTTGAGTGCTGGTTACACTAAAAGCCCAGACTGCACTACTGTGCAATATATCCCTGTAGCAAAACTGCATTTCCCCTTAATTTTTTTTGTTGTTGAGACAGAGTCTCTCTCTGTTGCCCAGGCTAGAGTACAGTGGAACAATCTCGGCTCACTGCAAGCTCCACCTGTCGGGTTCAAGCAGTTCTCTTGCCTCAGCCTCCTGAGTAGCTGGGATTAGAGACACATGCCACCACACCCGGCTAATTTTTGTATTTTTAGTAGAGACAGGGTTTCACCATGTTGGTTAGGCTGGTCTCAAACTCCTGACCTTGCAGTCTGCCCACCTCGGGCTCCCAAAGTGCTGTGATTACAGGCATCATCCACCTCACCCGGCCTGTACCCCTTAAATTTAAACACACGCACACAAACACACAAAATGTTAAAAGAATTCCTCCAGAGGAGAGGAATTTGATATAGATATTAAAATTGGATTTATATAAAGGAAGAGCATTCAAATGAAATAAAAGGGGATAAAATAAAATTGTTTCTATTTTGTGTTTTAATGATCTAAAACGTAACAGTTGAAAACATTAATAGCAACAATGTATTGAACAAATACAGCTTATATATAAGTGAAATGTAAGACAGTAACGTTCTAAGAGATGAGAGGGAGAAATTGGAAATACTTTGTTATACAGTACCTGTAATAAAAAGTGGACCTAGATTAGTTGTATATGTATATTGTAAACTTCAAGACCATCATTTAAAAAACTAAAGAAATAAGTATAATTGATATACTAAGAGGGGAGAGGAAATAGAATCATATAAAATGCTCACAACCAGAAAAGGAAAAAAGAGAGTGGAAGACAAAAACAAAGAAAGAACAGGGGAAACAAATAGAAAACAGCAACAAATGTAGCCAATAATAACCCGGCACTATCAATAATCACTTTAAATGTCAATGATCTAAATTCAACAATTAAAAACAGGCTGTCAGAGTGGATATCAAAACCCAATTATATTTCACCTACAAAAAACCCACTTTAAATATATAAACATTAATATATGAGAAACCAAGGTGTGAAGAAAGATATGCCATGCTAACGTTAATCAGAAGAAAGATGGGGTAGTTATGTTCACTTCAGGGAAAGCAGACTTCAGAGCAAGAAAAATGATCAGAAATAAAGACAGGCTTTATGTAATCACAAAAATGTCAGTTCTCCCAGAAGACATAATAATCCTGGATGTGTATATGTTTAACAAAACTATATTAAAATACATGGGGCAAAAACTGTTAGAACAGCAAAGAGAAATGGGAAAATCCACTATTATATTTGGAGAATTCAATTTGCAGGAATTAAACAGATTCAGCAGATAGAAAGATAATACTTATATAATGAAACTGAATAACACCATCTATCAACTATCTATTTGACATTTACGGAAGACTTCACCCATCAACGTAATAATACATATTCTTTTCAAGTTCACAGAACATTCGCCAAGATAAACTACATTCCTGGCAGTGAAATACCCTGAACAAATTAAAAATAATAAAAATAATACAATGTCTGTCCTCAAAATTACAATAGAATTAAACTAGAAATTAGTAACAGAAAAAAGTTACAAAATTACAAAATAATTGGAGATTTAACAACACACTTCTAAATAATATGTGATTCAAAGAAGCCTTAAGATAAATTTTAAAATATTTCAAACTAAATGAAAATAAAAATACAGCCATCAAATTTGTGGCCAGATGTGGCTCACGTCTGTAATCCCAGCAGTTTGGGAGGCCAAGTCAGGTGGATCGCTTGAGCTGAGGAGTTCAAGACCAGCCTGGGCAACATGGTGAAACCTCATCTCTACCAAGAAAAAAAAAAAAGAAACTAGCCACGCATGGTGGCACATGTAGCTGTAGTCCCAGCTACTCAGAAGGCTGAGGCAGGAGGATTGCTTGAGCCCAAGAAGCAGAGGTTGCAGTGAGCCAAAAACATGCCACTGCACTCCAGCCTGTGTGCGCTCACTCTGTGAGTGAGTACCTGTCTCAAAACAAAAAAAAAGATAAAAATAATTGTGATATGCAGCAAAAGCAGTGCTTAGAGAGAAATTTATAGCACTAAATACATGTATTAGAAAAGATAAAGGATCTGAAGTCCCTAACTAAGTTTCTGCCTTACAAAACTACTAAAGGAGAGCACATTAAATCCAAGGAGAAAATAAATAATAATAAATTACAATATAAACTGATAAAACTGAAAGCAGAAAATTAGTACAGAAATCAATAAAACCAAAAGATAGTCCTTTGAAAAGATCAATAAAATAACTAAACCTCTTGCTAGGTTAACCAAAAACAAGAAGACACAAATTACTCATATCAAAAATAAAAGAGGGGTTATCACAGCTGATAGCACAGACATTAAAAGGACAATAAAGGAATATTATTATCAATTCTGTTACTGTGTGTGCTGCTGAAGTGAGCACGATTCTATTACCCAGAATTTGAAAATTTAGATGAAATGAGTCAATTCTAGAAAGACACAATCTACCAAAACTCAAGATTATATAACTGTTAGAGAAATATATAATTTAAATAGGTCTATATCAATTAAAGAATTTGAATCAATAACTAATAAATTTTCAAAACAGGGAAGTCCAGGCCTAGATAGTTTCACTGGTAAGTTCTAACAAACTTTAAATAATTCTCTACAATCTTTTTCACAATCTAAAAACTGAAGAAATACTTTCTACCTTATTCTATGAGGCTGGAATTACCTTCATATGAAAATGAAACAAATACGTTACTGGAAAGGAAATTATAGACCAATATCTCTCACAAAAATATATGTAATCTTCAACAAAATATTAGCAAAACAATTCATAAAAATAATTATACACCATGACTGATATGGTTTGGCTCTGCGTCCCCACCCAAATCTCATCGCGAATTGTAATGCCCACAATCCCCATGTGTCAGGGAAGGGGCCTGGTGGGAGGTGATTGGATCATGGGGGTGGTTTCCCCCATGCTGTTCTCATGATAGTGAGTAAGTTCTCAGGAGATCTGATGGTTTTATAAATGTTTGACCATTCCTCCTTCATATGTTCTTTCTCACCTGCCACCATGTAAGATGTGCCTACTTCTCCTTCAGCCATAATTGTAAGTTTCCTGAGGCCTTCCCAGCCATGTGGAATTGTGAGTCAATTAAACCTCTTTTCTTTACAAATTACCCAGTCTCAGGTATTTTTTACAGCAGTGTGAAAAAAGACTAATACAATGACCGAGTAGTTTATTTGGTCATTTTTTTGGTGCATTATTTTTATGTACAAAGCTGGTTCAACATTTGAAAATCAGTTAATATGGCCCATCAGATCAATAGGCTAAAGAAGAAAAAAATATGTGATCATGTCAATAAGTGTAGAAAGAAGCATTTGATAAAACCCAGCAGGCATTCATGATAAAGACTGTCAGCAGCCTAGGAAAAGAATTACCATCATACTTATTGATGAGAAACTAGATGCTTTCTCCCTAAGATTTGGGACAAGTAAAATATGACATCACCTCTCACCAGTCTTATTCAGCATTGCTCAGGAAGTCTTAACTAATGCAATAAGATCAGAAAAGGAAACAAAATATATACAATTTGAGACAGAATAAATAAAACTCCTTGTTTACAGGTGATAAAACTGTCTATGGTGGTTAATATTAGGTGTCAACTTGGTTGGATTGAGGGATGCCTGGATGGCTGGTAAAGTATTGTTTCTGCGTATGTTTGTGGGGGTGTTGCAAGAGGCGAGTCCATGGACTGGGGGAGGAAGATCCACCCTCAATTGGTGGGCACCATTCAATCAGCTGCCAGATCAAATCAGCTCCTGCTAAAACAACGCAGGAGGAAGAAGGTGGGTTAAGTTTGCTTGGCTACTCTTCTGGCTTTCTTTTTTCTTCTTCCCATGCTAGACGCTTGGTTCTGCTCCTCCTGCTCTTGGACATCAGACTCCAGGTTCTTCAGCTTTTGGACTCTGGTACTTGACCAGCAGCTTCCTGGGAGCTCTCAGGACCAAAGGTTGTACTGTCACCTTCCTTGGTTTGAGGTTTTTGTGGTTGGACTGAGCCACTATGGTTTCCCCTTTCCCCTGCTTGCAGACAGCCTATCATGGGACTTCGCCGTGGAATCATGTGAGCCATTTCTCCCTAATAAACTCACTTTTATATATACAAATATTCTATTCATTCTGTCCCTTTGGAGAACCTTAATACATGGTCTATATAAAAAAAAAATCCTGGCCGGGTGCGGTGGCTTACACCTGTAATCCCAGCACTTTGGGAAGCTGAGGCGGGCAGATCACTTGAGATCAGGAATTCAAGACCAGCCTGGTCAACATGGTGAAACGCCGTCTCTACAAAAATACAAAAATTAGCCAGGCATGATGGCAGGTACCTGCAATCCCAGCTACTCGGGAGGCTGAGGCAGGAGAATCGCTTGAACCTGGGAGGTGGAGGTTACAGTGAGCTGAGATTGTGCCATTGCACTCCAGCCTGGGTGACAGAGCGAGACTCCATCTCAAAAAAAAAAAAAAAAAAAAAAATCCCAAAGAGTGGACATAAAACCTCCTAGAACTAATAAGTAATTATAGCAAAGTACTAGAATACAAGATTAATATGCATGTCAATTGCATTCTTACATATCAGCAATTAACAATTAGAATTTGTTTCATTTATGTTAACATTATCTTAGCACCAATATTGCCACGAAAAAACCTGAATTGGTGTAAAGCTAATAAAATATGTGCAAAACCTATATGAAGAGAACTATAAAACTCTAACGAAGAGGTTCAAAGAAGACCTAAATAAATGGAAAGATATTGCATTTCATGGATGGTTATGCCCTAACATTTCCCTAAAAATAAAATATATTAATAAAAAAGTAATAAATGCACAGGATAAAAGATGCATTCATTATAAAAAGAAATTAAATTGAAGTATGTTCCCCTTAGACTTACAACTCTACTTCCTATTGTTGCAATGTTCTTATACTTCCTTGTAGAACATTATCTATTTACTAACACAAATATATGTGCATATTTATTTATTTAGAAATGGAGTCTTGCTCTGTCGCCCAGGCTCGAGTGCAGTGGTCTGATCTTGGCTCACTGCAACCTCCGCCTCCTGGGTTCAAGTGATTCTCCCACCTCAGCCTCCTGAGTAGCTGGGATTACAGGCACGCACCACCACGCCTGGCTAATTTTTGTATTTTTAGTAAAGACGGGGTTTCACCATGTTGGTCAGGCTGGTCTCGAACTCCTGACCTCGTGATCCACCCGCCCCCGCCTCCGAAAGTGCTAGGATTACAGGTGTAAGCCACTGCACCTGGCCATACGTGCGTATTTATATGTGCACTTATATATGTGCATACCTATACTCCTTTTATTTACACAATTTTCATAGTGATTTATTTTGATAACATTGCTTGGAGATCTATATTGGCACATACATATATATCTCATTATTTTAAAAAATTGAGTAGTATTTGCCAAATATTGATGAATTCTAAAATTTTTGTGTTGTCCTTGTTTTTTGTTGTTGTATCCACAGCAAAAATTTCTATCTGTAGAATTATTAGGCCAAAGGCATGCACATTTTAAATGTCAGTAAATATTGCCAAATTACCCTCCTAATTTTGTAGCAATTGATAATATCAATTTTCCCACATCTATTTTTGCCATTCCCATGGGTGAAAAAGCATATTTTATTTAATTTTCATTTGTGTTTATATAATTATGAATCATATTGTTCCTTCATATTTATTAAATTATTGTATTTTTTATAACGAATCATTTCAAGTTCCTTTTATATTTCTACTTGTACAGCTAGACTCCCTCATTAGTTTTTAATATTTTCCTGATTCTTTTAGGATATTTTCCAGATGAACTTGACAACAATAGTCACAATAAAACACAGTTTCTCCTATTATTAACATTTTGCATTTGTGTAGTATATTTGTTACAATTGAAACTTAGTATCATATTGTGATTATGAAATAATTTAGAGAGCAGTGATATCTTTAAAATATTTTTTCTGTTAAGAAATATAGCTTTATTTCTCATTTATGTCTCTTAGAAGGGTTTGAAGTTTCAAAATTTAAGTAATATATATAAATCTTATTTCTAGAAATATCATTTTCCAGTCTTTTAAATAGTGACAATCTAATTCTGTGACAACATGCCTTATGATAATATAAGGAACACAATACTTACTTAAATACATTTTTTCCCTCCTATCAACAATTGTTTTCATACAAACCTTTCAAAAACCAGATTCTGTTATTTTAGTGCTAATCCTAGAAATAAGAACTTTTATGGTTGAGTTATGAAGCACTTAATATGATATTTACCACTTTTCTGTTCATTCCTCACACATTTATTATATCCAAAAACCATGGACTCTTGCACCTTCCTTTATGAGATAAGCTTTATAAAACTATAATTTTAGAAATCACTAACTGGTTTCTGTACAATTCCAGATAGAATATTATCACAGAAATTACTCAAAGTAGGGAAGTCATTTTCTGGGTGGGGTAGGGTGGGGATGGCATGGGTTTTGGGGATGAGATAGCTGAATGGGAACACAAATTTTCAAAAAAAATTATTTTATCCAAAGTTTATTGGATTCTCATCTTCTTTGGGCAAGCAAAGACAATGAAAACAGTGACAAAAAAATATAAAGCTGGGTGTGAGATCTAATATTACCAGTGCACATTTCTATGCTGCAACTTACATATACTTCAGGACAACATTGTGAGATACATTCTTTGTTATTTTACAGATCAGAAAATACAGGCCCAGGATGCTAGAGTAAATTTCCAAAAGTCACAATCATAGACTTAGTTACGAAGGCCTGGGACTTGAACTCAGTCCTAGCCTGACTCCAAAGCCCATGTTCTCTTCATAATGCACTCTGCCATTCAGAAACCATTGATTGCATAGGGAAAGAATACCAGGTAATGCACTATGGGTAATAGAACAGAGTAATAAAATATAAATATTAAGCGCAAATAAAATGGAAAAAAATTCAAACAAGCACATTTTCCACTTATATTCTACAGGGAATTTCATCAGGCATATTACACTTTATGATACAAATAGCATAAACACCACTGCTTCTATGTTATATACTTGGTTTTTTTTAATGCCGAATCATCCTGTCTCTCTATTGCTTATAATACATGGTCTTTTCTATGAAATATTTTATTAGTAAGCTATTTAAGAACCTGAATTTATTTTCTCTTATAGAATAAGGACTTGATATCAGCCATTTAACAGAGGCAGATTCTAGCCACTTCCCTTCCCTAATCCACTTTCATTAATTTTTTCTTTGTCCTTGGCATTTGACCTTGGCATTATAACCTGTCTATGTATACTCCCATACATTTCTCAGGCTGTAAAGAGAAAGCCATTTAAAAACAGCAAATCGAGAAATTTAGAGTTGAGAAAGCCCCTGCAGGTCGTCTGGATTACCATCCCTTATAATGCCTTATATATAGCCAGAAACAGTGTATAAAATTACACTCAGAACTGATCTAGAAGACATCACTTCTCCACAAACACAATGACTTTCACTGCCGACAACATTCAGTGCTTGACTTAACTCCAATGCTTCGAGAAATTGGATCTATAGCCCTGATTTTATTCTCACTAGAATGAATTCCAAGTATCCTCTGCTACTTTGCATCTCTGGCTCATACTGCAGGTGCTGCTGATTAGACCCTAGCTTTATGCCTGCATCTAGCTTCAAGGGTCTGAGAAAGCAGGTATCTGACATCTATGGTAGGAAAAAAAACTGTCAAACATCCACTACATTTGTCAAGATCTCTATTACAACATAGCTTCTGAAACTGAATGCATCATTCCAGATGGCTTCTGACCAATGCAGTATGCAATGCAATTAGCCACCTTGATCTGAACAGAATGCATAATTATATTGAAGCACATGCTAAGATTATATGAGTGATTTTCATATCCACATCAAAGGGTTGGTTCACAATTAAGCTTTCAGTTAACTATAACCCTAAAACTCCGTCACCTTTTACTGCTGTTTCATCATGTGTTCTCCCATCCTGCATTTGTACATTTGTGGCTTGATTTTTTAACCCAAATATAGAATTTCATATTTAGCCCTGTTACATTTCACTTTGTTAGTTTTGGCCCATCTTTCCAATATTTTTCAATCTTTTTGAATACTGTCTCTATCATCCAATATAGTAACTATTGCTACACAGCTTTGTATTATACACATACTGGATAAACATGCTTTTTGTTTTAGTCCAAATTCCTGATAAAAATGCTGAAAATAATATAATACATATAAAACACTGCAGGATACCACAGAATATTTTCATCCAGGGTGGCATCGAACCATTAATTAATATTTCAAGCCATATTGACTAAATTTATCTAGAGTTATGTTCAAAATGTGTTCTTTTTTCAGTTTGCATGATGATGATGACGATGCAGCAAAGGGACACATGAAAGATATTTAAAAGAAAATTTCTTTATGGTATAAGCATTATACAATAAGGAAGTAGGATGTGATTAATAATCAAAGATAACATATTCTCCAATGTGTGGACAATATATTCTTAAAAAATAAAATTATAAATCCCAGATCACTATCATGTATACTTTGTAGACCTGTCATAATATCATATTACTATAAATCTCAGAGCAAACAGCAAACATTTTCTGTGAAAGACCAGATAGTAAATATTTTGACTTTGCATGCCATATGCTTTCTCTTGGAAATACCTAACTCTGCCCTTGTAGAGAAAAAGCAGCCATAGACAATACATATATGAGTGGACGTGATTGTTCCCATAAAACTTTACTTGTAAATATATGTGGCAGGCCAGATTTGGCCCATAGGCTCTAGTTTGTCCAACTGTGTTTAGAAGATGGTTTATACAAGGCCCACAAAGTGGGCATGTGGACTCACATATAGATGAATATATTATAATATTACAACATTCCCATAGTGTATATTTAATATTTTAAAAATTTCATATACTAGGTTCTCAAGAGCCAGAACTGTCTTGTTTCTTTTCCTTTTTTTTTTTTTTGAGACAGAGTCTCGCTCTGTCGCCCAGGCTGGAGTGCAGTGGTGCAATCTCGGCTCACTGCAAGCTCCACCTCCCGGGTTCATGCCATTCTCCTGCCTCAGCCTCACCAGCAGCTGGGACTACAGGCACACACCACCACGCCTGGCTAATTTTTTTTTTTTGTATTTTTAATAGAGACGGGGTTTCACTGTGTTAGCCAGGATGGTCTCGATCTCCTGACCTTGTGATCCGCCCGCCTCGGCCTCCCAAAGTGCTGGGATTACAGGCATGAGCCACTGTGCCCGGCCTGTCTTGTTTCGTTTTGAACTTCAGTACCTAACAATGTTCTGGCACTTGCTAGTTGCTCCATATAAGTTGGTCATTATTCAAATAGGCATTAACATGCTATTTAAAATAGAGTCAGCATTCCTAGGTGTGGTGGACCCAGTTCCTCCCTTAAGAACAAGAACAGTGGGCTTCCTACCTTTAATGCTATGAGTGCTGCTGGTAGACAGCCCTCAGCTGAAAACCCTTTAGAAATTACTTCAGGACAAGTCTGAAGGTCATTTTAGCTTCAGAGTTCCTAGCTGAGGTCTTCATTGAGACTGAATTACAGCTAACCCCTCTCTTCTCAAATCTTCTTCCCTAAATTTTGATTTCAGAGGACTCCTGATATAGTTTGGCTTTGTGTCCCATCCAAATGTCATCTTAAATTGTAAATCTCTGCTTGTCAAAGGAGGGAACTGGTGGGAGGTGATTAGATCACGGAGGCAGTTTTACCCCTGCTGTTCTCGTGATAGTGAGGGAGTTCTTACAAATCTGATGGTTTAAAATGGCAGTTTCCCCTGTGCTCTCTCTCCTGCTACCATGTGAAGGTCCCTGCTTCCTCTTCGCCTTTTGCCATGATTTCCTGAGGCCTCCCCAGCAATGCTGAACTGTGAGTCAATTAAACTTCTTTTGTTTATAAATTACTCAGTTTCAGGTAGTATCTTTACAGCAGTGTGAAAATGGACTAATACAACCCACTAATAATCCTCCTGCATTCTAATATCTGTCACAGAGTCTACTTTCCAGTGAATGCAACCTGCAACAGCAACCTGCAACAAGAAGGATATTTGCTACGGTTTGAGTGTGGCCGCTGTGAAATTCAGGTGTTGCCAATGTGATAGTATTGAGAGGTAGGGCCCTTAAGAGGTGATTAGGTCATGAGGGCTCCTCCCTTTATTAAAGTGGCTTCATGCAGGGTTCAGCTAGCTTTCCCTTCTGGGGATGTGGTGTTCTTCCTTCTAGAGAATGCGGCAGTAAGGCACCATCTTTGAAACAGAGAACAGCCCTCACAAGACAACGGAATCGAATCTACCAGGGCCCTGATCTCGGACTCCTGAACTGTGAGAATATAAATTCTTGTTTTTTTGTAAATTACCCAGTCTTGGGTGTTGTTTTATAGCAGCACAGAATGGACTAAGGTGGTATTTTTACTCATTATGAAGACAGTAATTTAAATGATATCCGTTCAAGGTTTTTCTACCTTCAGCTAATCTCATACAGGCTAGCCTTATGAAGTATGATTTTGAAAGCTATCCTCTTATCAGAGCCCATGTGGGTTCCTTTTGACTTCCCAAAACACTCCCCTGTTGCAGTTGGTTAAAATTGGTAACCATACTAATTGCTCACTATTTACATCACTATGTTTTTACAGTTCTCACAATTCCTAGAATAAGCACCTCCTAATTACTAATGCTGAGGGCCACTAAGACCTTGCCCCACCAATCTTGAAAGTTTTTAATCTTCACCAGAAGAGACAATAAATAAATCTTCAGTGAGTTTCTATTTTGGAAAGGGACTTTGTGGAATATTAGGGAATAAAAGAAGTAAATATAAGACCAAGTTTCTGTTTCACAGGAAAATTCAGTTCCTGTTAAAAGTTCCTAGTCATGTTAAGGAAGTTGCTATTAAAATTCAGCTCTAGAGATTAGACAAATTAAAGGGAAGCTAATGCTTCTAATAAATATAAAGTGCCTAAAGGGTAGTGAAGAAACTTCACAGTGTGGAACAAGATGATCACGGAAGGGAAAAATGAGGGTACTTTTAAAGGAAATGCCTTTTTTTCCCCCAAACTGCTTTTCCTCAGGTGATTTCAAAGTCATGTATATAAAATCACTTTGAGGGTAATTGAAAGCAGGAGTGAGAATAAAAAGAGAACTGAGAGAAGAAACGGTAACTTTTATTTAGCGCCTTCTGTTGCTAGGGGTCTTTTTAAGCACTTTACATCTGTTAATCATTTCATTATTAACTCTGCGAGGTGGGTTTGGTGTTTCCCACTTTACAAATTAGGGAACAGGTGTGTATAGGGAGGTCAAATACTATAGTTAGTGATACACAACTATTCATAGTGGATTGAGACTAATTCATTCTGACTGTTTTTTTCTCTTTAAATTACATAAAAATTATATAAAACATGCTGAAAAAGACAGGAACATGTGTACATGGTAATTTCAATTGCAGCCCAGTGAAGATGCTTGTTCTGTTTTTTTTTTTAATTAGCATAAGAGGAAGAAAACCTGATAAACGGATTTCTAAATCGATAGTCAGAACTTGTTCTAGTTATATAGTATCATATGCATTTGGATTGGGTGAACTGTGAAGATTCTAAATTTTGTTCAAACAAGGTTTGTGTCCAACCATTTTACATTTAAGAACCAAAATAGCTACCAAGCTGTGATGTTTCTAGAAAAATAGTGAAATACATTTTTTTAGTGATTAGAAATTGATAAACTGCAAGTGTTTAGCATTTTTTCAAAGATGCTTTAAATCCTGGTGTTGCATTTAAACAAAAACTATAATTACAACTTGTAAATATGGATAGAATGTGGATTGGGAAACAGTTTCTTTTGAAAGAAAATGAAATGTTCTTTCTGAAAGTGTATTTCAAAAAGCTTGGTAATGAACAAGGGCTAAATGTATATTACCAAATGTTGAAAGTTTCCGCTTAAACACTAGATACAATCAAAGCTGATTCTAAGGCAAGTGCTACACCATAGGCAAGTTACAAACGACTAATCAGAAACTTGTTACATACCTTACACATCTTATATACATAAGGCAGTTGAAGCATAGGGAAGTTGGTGATGAGGATTTCTTTAGAGAGAACTAAAGGTGTAAGGTAGGAGGTAAGATCCTCTTCCTGTCAAGATGAGAGAGGGTTTTAGTGGGATTTCTGAGCATTCTGGGCCTCCTGTAGTTAGTTACATTGCTATCTGACTCCTGCTGGGAAAATATCCAAGGCAGAGAAGGCCAGCCAGCGACTTGGTGGTGGTGTGGGGAGTGTGCTTACTGTGTTGTGAATGGGCTGCACTTTCAGATTTCGTACAGGCATAGAATAAATGAGTGCTTCCTGAGGACCAGAGATAGTGCATTATAGGTCATCTTAGAACTTGTCCAATAGGGCCACCTAGAGGGGATCCTGAAGATGGAGAGGGAGTTCTGTGGGGCTGAGGATCACTGTAGAGTAAAATGGTCAAGAAGCCTGCAGGTGAGATCATTAGTCATTGGGGTCTTCACAGAACCGGTGAAAGTGGCCCTTGAAGGAAGAGGTCAACTTTAAATATCCTTTATGCCACTCCCAATCTCTGTCCAGAAGGTGTCCAAAATAGCAGCTAGGAGTGAGGGAAGTGTGTACAGAAAGACATGAGAAAGCCAGTTACACTGCCTCCCCACAACCCTTCTCCTACAGCATGCAATAGCTACCAGAAGTTCCTGTCTGGGAGATGGCAAAGAATTCTCAGCTTTCCATGAAGATTGATTGTAGATTAATATACTATTCTCATATTCACACTCCTGAATTTATACCGTGTACATGTAAAAAAAAAAGACCATAGGACGTACCTAGGTTTTCATCCAAGGTGACCATCATGAAATAAAGTTTCAATTATTAATGGGAAACAGAAATAAAGATTTGAAAATTACATCTCATGAGTCCTTCTTGGTCACTGTATCAGTTACATATACTTGGGTGATCAAGATAATTTCAGTGAACTCAAAGATTTTTGCTAAGAAAGTTGATAAGGTTGGAAATTAGTTTAATAGAAAGACAATGAATGTCAGGCTAGGGCATTTGGACTTTATTATAGAAAGTGAGGGTCATCGATTGTATTTGAGTTGACATATATCAGTTAATGACTACTATGACAACAATTTTAGTACTATTTTTTAGTAGTGATATGCATTGATTTTTATATAGCAGCTTGGTAATAAGGCAATAAAAAGTCTTGAAAATGTTAAATGATAAATAGGTTGTTTTTGTTTTAAAATAATCTTTTGAGCTTTAAGCATATTTGGCATTAAAATAAATAACAATAATAACACAAAAGGGAGCACACATTGAAATTTGGTTAATTCCTTATCTGTTCTAGAAATAAAGTATAAAAGAGATTGCGATAATTCCAAGATATGTGTTGACATCTCTAGAATAACTACTAAATAAAAATAAAATAATGTAACATTAAACACCTAATAAAGGGGAAAATTGGAAAAGTGTTGGTTATTTTAAAAGAAATCAGGAAAGGAGATGAAAAGAAAAAATTAGTAAAAGGGCAAATAGAAAGTAAATATTGAAATGTAGGTTTAAATTTATATATATCAGTAATTACATTAAATATAAATGGACTGAACATATCAGTTAAATATTTTCAGATAGGAATAAAAACATGTTGCTTTCAGGAGACGTACTTAAATATACAGACATAATATATAAAAACCATAAATAACAGAGGGATGATATAGCTTTTCTAATATCAGGTTAAATAGAGATTAAGAGAATACCAGGATTAAGAACATCATTACATTAAAATAAATGAGACAAGCAAGAGGAAAACATAACAATTCTATATTAATATGAACTTAACATCCTTAAACAATTGAAAGAGACAGATTCATAATTAGAGTTGGAAATGTAACACTAATATTAGAAGCCAACAGAATGAGCTTCTTGGAAATCAGTAAGGCTATCTATAGAAAATTTGAACACAATTAACAAATTCTAATCGACATATATAGAACATTTGATTAAATAATTGCCAAAATATACATTTTTTAAAAAGTGCGCATGGAGAACTTAACAAAATATAGAGCCATCTGATAAGTTTTTGCTCTGTGTTCCCACCCAAATCTCATGTTGAATTGTAATTCCCAATGTTGGGAGAGTGATCTGGTGGGAGGTGATTAGGTCGTGGGGGTGGGTTTCAACCATGCTGTTTTTGTGAAAGTGGGTTCTCACGAGATCTGATGGTCTAAAAGTGTGTGGCACTTCCCCCCTTGCTCGCACTCTCTCTCTCTCCTGCCACCTTGTGAAGGTGTTTGCTTCCTCTTCACCTCCCACCATAATTGTAAGTTTCCTGAGGCTTCCTTGTCAGCTTCCTGTTAAGCCTTCCTGGAACTGTGAGTCAATTAAACCTCTTTTCTTTATAAATTACCCAGTCTTAGGCGGTTCTTTATAGCAGATTGAGAGCAGAGTAATACACCGTCTAAATAAAGCTCAAAGGGTTGAATTCAAATGCAATATATTTTCTGGTTTGTGTGGAATGAAATTAGAATATCATTACAAAAATTTTAAAATTCAATGTTTGAAAATTAGTGTTATATATTTAATAACACACATGCCAAATAAGATATCATATTGGAAATTAGAAAGTAATTTGAACTGATTGATAATGAAAATACATGAAACTTGTGGGACAGAACTAAATCTGATTAGAACAGTGGTTCTCATCTGGGTGACTTTTGCCTGCAAGGGAACATGCGGTAATATCTGTAGATAATTTTGGTTGTCACAATGGAGGGAGGGGTTATAACTGCCATCTAGTGAATAGAAGCCAAGGATGCTGCTAAACATACTGCAGTATACATAATTCCTTACAACAAAGACTTGCCTATCCCCAAATGTCAATAGTGACTAGGTTAAGAAATACTGACTTGAGAAAATTTTAATGCTTTAAATGTCAATATTCAAAAAGACTGAATATCAATAACCTAACTATCCATTTGAAAAAGCTAACATTAGAATAACATATTAAGCACAAAATCAAAGAACAAAAGTGAAAAAAAGCAAAGATTAATGAAATAGAAATAAATACTATAAAAAGAATCAAGTCAAAAAATTATCTGAGAATAGTAATAAAAGAGTCAGGCCTCTAGCAATAGTGATAAAAAGGCACAAATGGCTAATATCAGGAATAATAAATGGAACATCAGTTTGGTTCCTTCAGCTATTAAAAAGATAGTAAAAAGCTGTTATAACCTTTACATTAATAAACTTAAATATAATTAACAATGTGCTTGAAAAACACAACTTACTAATACTGCCATGAGAGGTAAAACATCTGAATAGAGGGATGTGTGTTTAATTTTCCAATCTGGAGAGTAGAATAGTGAAGATTTTTTCAATGTGTTTTATGAGAGTAGCATTATATTGATACCACAACCTATTATGGAGAGTACAAAAAATAAAAATTGGAGGGCTGGCAAAATATTAATAAATAGAACCCAAGAATATATTGAAAGGAACTCAAAATCAATAGAAGTTTAAGAATATATGGTTAATTTAACATATTAAACAAATTATTTAATGTAATGAACTACGTTAACAACAAAAGGAGAAAAACCATATAACCTCACCCAAGCAGGTAAGCAGTATTTGATACAATTCAACACCCATCCATGGTTAAAAACACAATTCTTAGCAAAGTAGAATTATGATTTGACCTCCTTAGTGAGATAAGGAATATCTATAGAAACATGCAGCAAATTTAATACTTCATGATAAAATATTAAAAGCTCCCATTGTGATGTTGGGAACAAGGTAAGGATATTTATTAAAATTATATCTATTCAACATTATACTGGAGTTCTTTGCCAGTGTAATATGGCAAAAAAAGAGTGATTTAAAAAGGAAGAAAAACATTTTCGTTATTTGCAAATGATATGATGGTATGTAAGAAATTGAAAATTTAAAAAAATTATATGAAACATTAGAATTATTGAATTTTGCATGGTTACTTCATGTAGCACAAATATGCAAAGCAATTATAATTGTTTTTCTGACAACCTACTTAAAAATTTTATAATTGATACAATTTATAATAGAATCAAAAATATCAAATTCCTAGGAATACATCAAAGAAAAGTTATACCAAACCTCCATACATAAAATGATATTATTGAAGGAATTTTTAAGAGACTTAGGAAAGGGAGATATATCCCATGTTCATTGTTTAAAAGACTCAATATGTTAAATATTTCAGTTCTCACCAAAATGATCTATAGAGTCAGTGCATACTCAATGTCAGTAGGATATTTCATAGAAATTGTCAAGTTGATTTAAAATTATTTTAAAGAATTCTTAACTTTTATGTATTTAGGGAGTAGAAGTGCAGATTTGTTGCATGTATATACTGCGTCATGGAGAAATCTGAGCTTTTAGTGTACCAATCACCTGAATAGTGAACACTGAATCCAATAGGTAATTTTTCAACCCTCATCCTGTTCCCACCCTCTCACCTTTTGTTGTCTTCAATGTCTATTATTATACTCTGTATGTAAACATTGTATACATTGGACATACAGAGACAAAAAGAGAAACATTGTTTAGCTGTCACTTATAAGTAAGAAAACGCAGTATTTGACTTTGTTTCTGAGTTACCTCATTGAGACTAATAGCCTCAGTTCTAACCATGTTGCTGCAAAATACATGATTTCATTCTGTTTATGACTGAGTAGTATTTCATGGTATATATACTAGTTTTTCTTTATCCAATCATCTGTTGATGGACGCTTCCATATCTTTGCTATTGTGAATAGTGCTGCAGTAAACATATAAGTATAGTTATCCTTTTGATATAAAGATTTCCTTCTGGGTATATACACAGTAGTGGGATTGCTGGATCCAATGGTAGTTCTATTTTTGGTTCTTCAGGAAATCTCCACACTGCTTTCCAGAAATGTTGCATTAATTTACATTCCCACTAGTAGCATATAAGTGTTACCTTTTTTCCTCCACGTCCTTGGCAACATTTGTTGTTTTTAGACTTCTTAATAATAGCCATTCTGACTAGAATAAGATTGTATCTTATTGTGGTTTTAACTTGTATTTCTCTGATTAAGGATGCTGAGCATTTTTTTAATAAGTTCGAAGGCTGCTTGTATGTCATTTTTCGAAAAATGTGAGTTCATTTCCCTTGCCCACTTTATAATGGGGTTGTTTTATTCTTGTTGAGTTGTCTGAGTTCCTTATAGATTCTGGATGTTAGCTCTTTGTCAGATACATAGTTTGCTCCCTATTCTTTAGGTTATTTGTTTACTCTGTTACTTTAGCTGTGCAGAAGCTTTTTAGTATAATTAAGCCCCATTGATCTATTTTTGTTTTTGTGTTTGCTTTTGAGGATTTGATTATAAATTATTTGCCAAGGCCAATGCCCTGAGGAGGTTGGAAAATCCTAGGTTTTCTTCTAAAATTTTTATAATTTCAGGTCTTACTTACACTATGTCTTTAATCCATTTTGAGTTAACTTTTTGTAGATGGTGTGAGGTATGAGTTCAGCTTTATTCTTCTGCATATGGCTATCCAATCATCCCAGCAACATTTATTAAAGAGAATGTCATTCCCTCAGTGTATATTTTAGTAGACTTTAAACTCAGTTGATTGCATGTATGTGGCTTCATTTCTGGGTTCTCTATTCTGTTCCATTCATCTATTTTTATACCAGGGTCATGCTGTTTTGGTTACTATAGCCTGGTAATATAGTTTGAAGTCAGGTAGTGTGATGCCTTCAGTTTTGTTCTTTTTGCTTAGGATAGCTTTGGCTACATGGTCTCTTTTCATATGAATTTTAGGATTGTTTTTTATAATTCTGTGAAAAATGATAATGGTAATTTCATAGGGATTGCATTGAACCTGTAGCTAGCTTTGGGAAGTATAGTCAGTTTAATGATATTGATTCTTTCAATCCATGAACATGGGATATTTGCCCACTTGTTTGTGTCATCTATCATTCCTTTCATCAGTGTTTTGCAGTTCTTCTTATGAAGGTCTTTCACCTCCTTGGTTGAATATATTCCTAGATTTTCGTTTTGTTTTGTTACTATTGTAAATGAAATTGCCTTCTTGATTTTGTCCTTGGCTAGATTGTTATTGGTGTATAGTAATGCTACCGTTTTCTATATATTACTTTTGTATCCTGAAAGTATACTAAATTCATTTATCAAATCTAAGGGCATTTTTGATGGAATATTTAGCATTTTCTAGACGTAAGATCATATCATCAGTGAACAAGGTAATTTCACTTCCTCTTTTTCAATTTAGATACTTTTTTTTCTCTTGCTTAATTGTTCTGGCTAGGACTCCCAGTATAATGTTGAATAAAGGTGGTAAAATGGGGCATCATTGTTTTATTCCAGTTCTTAGACAGAATGTTTTCAACTTCTCCCCATTAAGTAGGATGTTCACTGTGGGGTTTTCATATATGGCCTTTATTATGTTGAGGTATGTTCCTTCTATGCCTAGTTTGTTGAGGATTCTTATGAAGGGATACTGAATTTTATTGAATGCTTTTTATGCATCTGTTGAGATGACTATATGGTTTTTTGTCCTTTATTCTGTTTATGTGATGTATCATATTTGATAATTTGCATAGGTTGAATCATTCTTAGATTCCTGGGGTAAACCCTACCTGATCATGGTATATGATAATTTTGATATGCTATTGCATTTGATTTGCTGATACTCCGTTGAGGATTTTGAATCCATGTTCTTCCAGGATATTAGTTAATAGTTTTCTTTTTTGTAGTTTTGTCTGGTTTTGGTAACAGGGTGATGCCGGCTTGTATAATGAATTAGGGAGAATTCCCTTCTAAATTTTTAGAATAGTTTCAGCAGGATTGGTATTAGTTCTTCTTTGTATATTTGGTAGAAATTGGCTGTGAATCCATCTGGTCCTGAGCTTGTTTTTAATTTGATTTTTTAAATTACTGATTCAATTTCATCACTCATTATTGGTATGTTTAAGAATTCTATTTTTTCCTGGTTTGTTCTCAGGTGGTGGTGTATTTCCAGGAATTTATCCATTTCCTCTAGGTTTTCTAGTTTGTGAGTGTATGGTAGTTCCTGATAGCCTCTGATCTTTTGTATTTCTGTGGTGACTATTCAGTTGTAATGCCCTCTTTTTCATATATGATTGTGTTCTACTTTTTTCTTTTTTTGGTTAGTCTAGATAGTGATTAATCAATTTTATTTATCTTTTCAAAAAGTCAACTTCATTTCATTGATCATTTGTATTTTTGATCTATATTTCATTTAGCTCAGATCTGATCTTTATTTCTTTTCTTCTGCCAACTTTAAGTTTGGTCTGCTCTTATTTTTCTAGTCCTCTGATATGTGATGTTAGGTTGATAACTTGTGATTTTTCTAATTTTTTGATGTAGGCATTTAATGCTATAAACTTTCCTTTTTGCACTGCATTTTGTATATCCCACAGATTTTGGTATGTTGTATTTTCATTTTCATTTGTTTCAAAAATTTTTTAATTTTTATTTTAATTTCTTCACTGATCTAGTTTTTAATTTTCATTAATTTCAAAAAAATTTAATTTCTGTCTTAATTTCCACATTGACCCAGTAATTGTACAGGAACATGCTATTTAATTTCATGTATTTGTATGGTTTCCTGAGTTCCTCTTGGTATTGATTTCTAGCTTTATTCCACTGTGGTCTGAGAATATACATGATATAATTTTAATTGTTAATAATGTGTTGTCTTGTTCTGTGGCCTAATATGTAGTCTATCTTGGAGAATGTACTGTGTGCTGATGAAGAGAATGTATATTCTGTACTTGTTGGGTAGAATGTTCTGTAAATGTCTATAAGTCCATTTTGTTTAAAGTCTAGTTTAAATTTTCTGTCTTAATGATCTGTCTAGTGCTGTGAGTGGGATGTTAAAGTCCGCCACTATTGTGCTATTTTTATATTATCTCTTTCTTAGTATAGTAACATTTGTTTTGGGAATGTGGGTGTTCTGAAGGTGGGTGCATGCATATTTAGGATTGTTATATCCGCTTGTGAAATAAAACTTTTGTCATATAATCACCTTGTCTTTTTTATTGTTTTGATTAAAATCTGTTTTATTTGTTATGAGTATAGCGACTCCTGTTCACTTTTGGTTTTCATTTGTGTGGAAAATCTTTTTTCACACCTTTACTGTTAGTCTATATGTGTTATGGGTAAGGTGAGTTTCTTGTAGGCATGATATAGTTGGATCACGTTTTTTTGTTGTTGTTGTTGTCTTATTTATTTATTTATTTTTAATTGTGTTTTTTTAAATTATACTTTAAGTTTTAGGGTACATGTGCACATTGTGCAGGTTAGTTACATATGTATACATGTGCCATGCTGGTGCGCTGCACCCACTAACTCGTCATCTAGCACTAGGTATATCTCCCAGTGCTATCCCTCCCCTCTCCCCCAACCCCACCACAGTCCCCAGAGTGTGATATTCCCCTTCCTGTGTCCATGTGATCTCATTGTTCAATTCCCACCTATGAGTGAGAATATGCAGTGTTTGGTTTTTTGTTCCTGCGATAGTTTAGTGAGAATGATGATTTCCAATTTCATCCATGTCCCTACGAAGAACATGAACTCATCATTTTTTATGGCTGCATAGTATTCCATGGTGTATATGTGCCACATTTTCTTAATCCACTCTATCATTGTTGGACATTTGGGTTGGTTCCAAGTCTTTGCTATTGTGAATAATGCCGCAATAAACATACGTGTGCATGTGTCTTTATAGCAGCATGATTTATAGTCCTTTGGGTATATACCCAGTAATGGGATGGCTGGGTCAAATGGTATTTCTAGTTCTAGATCCCTGAGGAATCGCCACACTGACTTCCACAATGGTTGAACTAGTTTACAGTCCCACCAACAGTGTAAAAGTCTTCCTATTTCTCCACATCCTCTCCGGCACCTGTTGTTTCCTGACTTTTTAATGATTGCCATTCTAACTGGTGTGAGATGGTATCTCACTGTGGCTTTGATTTGCATTTCTCTGATGGCCAGTGATGATGAGCATTTTTTCATGTGTTTTTTGGCTGCATAAATGTCTTCTTTTGAGAAGTGTCTGTTCATGTCCTTTGCCCACTTTTGATGGGGTTGTTTGTTTTTTTTTCTTGTAAATTTGTTTGAGTTCATTGTAGATTCTGGATATTAGCCCTTTCTCAGATGAGTAGGTTGTGAAAATTTTCTCCCATTTTATAGGTTGCCCGTTCACTCTGATGGTAGTTTCTTTTGCTGTGCAGAAGTTCTTTAGTTGAATTAGATCCCATTTGTCAATTTTGGCTTTTGTTGCCATTGCTTTTGGTGTTTTAGACATGAAGTCCTTGCCCATGCCTATGTCCTGAATGGTAATGCCTAGGTTTTCTTCTAGGGTTTTTATGGTTTTAGGTCTAACGTTTAAGTCTTTAATCCATCTCGAATTGATGTTTGTATAAGGTGTAAGGAAGGGATCCAGTTTCAGCTTTCTACATATGGCTAGCCAGTTTTCCCAGCACCATTTATTAAATAGGGAATCCTTTCCCCATTGCTTGTTTTTTTCAGGTTTGTCAAAGATCAGATAGTTGTAGATATGTGGCGTTATTTCTGAGGGCTCTGTTCTGTTCCATTGATCTATATCTCTGTTTTGGTACCAGTACCATGCTGTTTTGGTTACTGTAGCCTTGTAGTATAGTTTGAAGTCAGGTAGTGTGATGCCTCCAGCTTTGTTCTTTTGGCTTAGGATTGCCTTGGCGATGCGGGCTCTTTTTTGGTTCCATATGAACTTTAAAGTAGTTTTTTCCAATTCTGTGAAGAAAGTCATTGGTAGCTTGATGGGGATGGCGTTGAATCTGTAAATTACCTTGGGCACTATGGCCATTTTCACGATATTGATTCTTCCTACCTGTGAGCATGGAATGTTCTTCCATTTGTTTGTATCCTCTTTTATTTCCTTGAGCAGTGGTTTGTAGTTCTCCTTGAAGAGGTCCTTCACATCCCTTGTAAGTTGGATTCCTAGGTATTTTATTCTCTTTGAAGCAATTGTGAATGGGAGTTCACTCATGATTTGGCTCTCTGTTTGTCTGTTATTGGTGTATAAGAATGCTTGTGATTTTTGTACGTTGATTTTGTATCCTGAGACTTTGCTGAAGTTGCTTATCAGCTTAAGGAGATTTTGGGCTGAGACAATGGGGTTTTCTAGATATACAATCATGTCATCTGCAAACAGGGACAATTTGACTTCCTCTTTTCCTAATTGAATACCCTTTATTTCCTTCCCCTGCCTAATTGCCCTGGCCAGAACTTCCAACACTATGTTGAATAGGAGTGGTGAGAGAGGGCATCCCTGTCTTGTGCCAGTTTTCAAAGGGAATGCTTCCCGTTTTTGCCCATTCAGTATGATATTGGCTGTGGGTTTGTCATAGATAGCTCTTATTATTTTGAAATACGTCCCATCAATACCTAATTTATTGAGAGTTTTTAGCATGAAGAGTTGTTGAACTTTGTCAAAGGCTTTTTCTGCATCTATTGAGATAATCATGTGGTTTTTGTCTTTGGCTCTGTTTATATGCTGGATTACATTTATTGATTTGCCTATATTGAACCAGTCTTGCATCCCAGGGATGAAGCCCACTTGATCATGGTGGATAAGCTTTTTGATGTGCTGCTGGATTCGTTTTGCCCATATTTTATTGAGGATTTTTGCATCAATGTTCATCAAGGATATTGGTCTAAAATTCTCTTTTTTGGTTGTGTCTCTGCCCGGCTTTGGTATCAGAATGATGCTGGCCTCATAAAATGAGTTAGGAAGGATTCCCTCTTTTTCTGTTGATTGGAATAGTTTCAGAAGGAATGGTACCAGTTCCTCCTTGTACCTCTGGTAGAATTCGGCTGTGAATCCATCTGGTCCTGGACTGTTTTTGGTTGGTAAACTATTGATTATTGCCACAATTTCAGCTCCTGTTATTGGTCTATTCAGAGATTCAACTTCTTCCTGGTTTAGTCTTGGGAGAATGTGTGTGTCGAGGAATTTATCCATTTCTTCTAGATTTTCTAGTTTATTTGCATAGAGGTGTTTGTAGTATTCTCTGATGGTAGTTTGTATTTTTGTGGGATCGGTGGTGATATCCCCTTTATCATTTTTTATTGCGTCTATTTGATTCCTCTTTTTTTCTTTATTAGTCTTGATAGTGGTCTATCAATTTTGTTGATCCTTTCAAAAAACCAGCTCCTGGATTCATTAATTTTTTGAAGGGTTTTTTGTGTCTCTATTTCCTTCAGTTCCGCTCTGATTTTAGTTATTTCTTGCCTTCTGCTAGCTTTTGAATGTGTTTGCTCTTGCTTTTCTAGTTCTTTTAATTGTGATGTTAGGGTGTCAATTTTGGATCTTTCCTGCTTTCTCTTGTGGGCATTTAGTGCTATAAATTTCCCTCTACACACTGCTTTGAATGTGTCCCAGAGATTCTGGTATGTTGTGTCTTTGTTCTCGTTGGTTTCAAAGAACATCTTTATTTCTGCCTTCATTTCGTTATGTATCCAGTAGTCATTCAGGAGCAGGTTGTTCAGTTTCCATGCAGTTGAGCGGTTTTGAGTGAGATTCTTAATCCTGAGTTCTAATTTGATTGCACTGTGGTCTGAGACATAGTTTGTCATAATCTCTGTTCTTTTACATTTGCTGAGGAGAGCTTTACTTCCAAGTATGTGGTCAATTTTGGAATAGGTGTGGTGTGGTGATGAAAAAAATGTATATTCTGTTGATTTGGGGTGGAGAGTTCTGTAGATGTCTATTAGGTCCACTTGGTGCAGAGCTGAGTTCAATTCCTGGATGTCCTTGTTGACTTTCTATCTCGTTGATCTGTCTAATATTGACAGTGGGGTGTTAAAGTCTCCCATTATTAATGTGTGGGAGTCTAAGTCTCTTTGTAGGTCACTCAGGACTTGCTTTATGAATCTGGGTGCTCCTGTATTGGGTGCATGTATATTTAGGATAGTTAGCTCTTCTTGTTGAATTGATCCCTTTACCATTATGTAATGGCCTTCTTTGTCTCTTTTGATCTTTGTTGGTTTAAAGTCTGTTTTATCAGAGACTAGGATTGGAACCCTTGCCTTTTTTTGTTTTCCATTTGCTTGGTAGATCTTCCTCCATCCTTTTATTTTGAGCCTATGTGTTTCTCTGCACGTGAGATGGGTTTCCTGAATACAGCACACTGATGGGTCTTGACGCCTTATCCAATTTGCCAGTCTGTGTCTTTTAATTGGAGCATTTAGTCCATTTACATTTAAAGTTAATATTGTTATGTGTGAATTCGATCCTGTCATTATGATGTTAGCTGGTGATTTTGCTCGTTAGTTGATGCAGTTTCTTCCTAGTCTCAATGGTCTTTACATTTTGGCATGATTTTGCAGTGGCTGGTACCGGTTGTTCCTTTCCATGTTTAGCGCTTCCTTCAGGAGCTCTTTTAGGGCAGGCCTGGTGGTGACAAAATCTCTCGGTATTTGCTTGTCTGTAAAGTATTTTATTTCTCCTTCACTTATGAAGCTTAGTTTGGCTGGATATGAAATTCTGGGTTGAAAATTCTTTTCTTTAACAATGTTGAATATTGGCCCCCACTCTCTTCTGGCTTGTAGGGTTTCTGCCGAGAGATCTGCTGTTAGTCTGATGGGCTTCCCTTTGAGGGTAACCCGACCTTTCTCTGTGGCTGCCCTTAACATTTTTTCCTTCATTTCAACTTTGGTGAATCTGACAATTATGTGTCTTGGAGTTGCTCTTCTCGAGGAGTATCTTTGTGGTGTTCTCTGTATTTCCTGAATCTGAACGTTGGCCTGCCTTCTAGATTGGGGAAGTTCTCCTGGATAATATCCTGCAGAGTGTTTTCCAACTTGGTTCCATTCTCCCCATCACTTTCAGGTACACCAGTCAGACGTAGATTTGGTCTTTTCACATAGTCCCATATTTCTTGGAGGCTTTGCTCATTTCTTTTTATTCTTTTTTCTCTAAACTTCCCTTCTCACTTCATTTCATTCATTTCATCTTCCATTGCTGATACCCTTTCTTCCAGTTGATCGCATCGGTTCCTGAGGCTTCTGCATTCTTCACCTAGTTCTCGAGCCTTGGTTTTCAGCTCCATCAGCTCCTTTAAGCACTTCTCTGTATTGGTTATTCTAGTTATACATTCTTCTAAATTTTTTTCAAAGTTTTCAACTTCTTTCCCTTTGGTTTGAATGTCCTCCCGTAGCTCAGAGTAATTTGATCGTCTGAAGCCTTCTTCTCTCAGCTCGTCAAAGTCATTCTCCATCCAGCTTTGTTGAGGAACTGCGTTCCTTTGGAGGAGGAGAGACACTCTATGTTTTAGAGTTTCCAGTTTTTCTGTTCTGTTTTTTCCCCATCTTTGTGGTTTTATCTACTTTTGGTCTTTGATGATGGTGATGTACAGATGGGTTTTTGGTGTGGATGTCCTTTCTGTTTGTTAGTTTTCCTTCTAACAGACAGGACCCTCAGCTGCAGGTCTGTTGGAATACCCTGCCGTGTGAGGTGTCAGTGTGCCCCTGCTGAGGGGTGCCTCCCAGTTCAGCTGCTCGGGTGTCAGGGGTCAGGGACCCACTTGAGGAGGCAGTCTGCCTGTTCTCAGATCTCCAGCTGCGTGCTGGGAGAACCACTGCTCTCTTCAAAGCTGTCAGACAGGGACATTTAAGTCTGCAGAGGTTACTGCAGTCTTTTTGTTTGTCTGTGCCCTGCCCCCAGAGGTGGAGCCTACAGAAGCAGGCAGGCCTCCTTGAGCTGTGGTGGGCTCCACCCAGTTCGAGCTTCCAGGCTGCTTTGTTTACCTAAGCAAGCCTGGGCAATGGCGGGCGCCCCTCCCCCAGCCTCGCTGCCACCTTGCCTTGCAGTTTGATCTCAGACTGCTGTGCTGGCAATCAGCGAGACTCTGTTGGGTAGGACCCTCCCAGCCAGGTGTGGGATATAATCTCGTGGTGCGCCGTTTTTTAAGCCGCTCCGAAAAACGCAATATTCGGGTGGGAGTGACCCGATTTTCCAGGTGTGTCCGTCACCCCTTTCTTTGACTGGGAAAGGGAACTCCCTGACCCGTCGCGCTTCCCAAGTGAGGCAATGCCTCGCCCTGCTTTGGTTCGCGCATGGTGCGTGCACCCACTGACCTGCGCCCACTGTCTGACACTCCCTAGTGAGATGAACCCGGTTCCTCAGATGGAAATGCAGAAATCACCGGTCTTCTGTGTCGCTCACCCTGGGAGCTGTAGACCGGAGCTGTTCCTATTCGGCCATCTTGGCTCCTCCCCCGGATCATGTTTTTTTTTTTAAATTTTTAATTCATTTCCCCAATCTGTATCTTTTAAGTGGAGCATTTAATCCATTTACACTCAAGGTTAACAATGATATGGGAGGCTTTTTCCCTGTCATACTATTGATGATTTTCAAGTTGTTTGATAAATTCTCCATTTCTTTCTTTTTTTCTTGTCATGTGGTTTGATGAAATTCAATCATGTTGCCCTTTCATTCCTTTGTTTTCCTCCTTTGTGGAATTGTTTAATATGAATGATGAGTTTCATATTTGTATGTGCTTTCGTGATGGTGAATTTGGAGCTTTCATTTTTATGTTTAATAACCCTTTGTGTTATTCCTGTAGGACCAGTCTAGTGGTGACAGATTTTCTCAGCATTTGCTTTTCTGGGAAGGACTTTATTTCTCCTTCATTTTTGAAGCTTATTTTGGCAGGATACAAAAGCCTTGACTGGCAGAGTTTTTTCTTTCAGCAACTTGAAAATGCCATCCAATTATATTCTAGCCTGTAATGTTTTCATTGAAAAGTCCACTGTTATCTTGAGGGGGTTTCTTTTATTGATGACTACACATTTCTCTTGCTAATTTCATTTTATTTCAATAGGTTTTTGGGGAACAGATCATATTTGGGTCCATGAATTAAGTTCTTTAGTGGTGATTTCTGAGATTTTGGTGTACCCAGCACCTGAGCAGTGTACACTGTACCCAGTGTGTAGTCTTTTATCTCTCACCCCTACTCCCACCCTTTCCCCCAAGTCCTCACAGTTCATTGTATCATTGTTATGCCTTTGCATTCTTATAGCTTAGCTTCCACTTATGAGTGAGAACATATGATGTTTGGTTTTTTATTCCTGCATTACTTCATTTAGAATAATGGTCTGCAATTCCATCCAAGTTGCTGCAAATGTCACATTTCATTCCTTTTTATGGCTGAGTGGTATTCCATGGTATGTATACATATATATAATATTATTTATATTTATAATATGGGATATATATATTCCACATTTGCTTTATCCACTTATTGATTGATGGGCCTTAGGGTTGGTTCCATATTTTTGCAGTTGTGAATTGTGCTGCTATAAACATGCATGTGCAAGTATCTTTTTCATATAATTTATTTTCCCCTGGATAGATACCCAGGAGTGGGATTGCTGGATTGAATGGTAGATTGCCTTTTAGTTCTTTATGAAATCTCCACACTGTTTTACTTAGTGTACTAGTTTACATTCCCACCAACAGTGTAAAAGTGTTCCCTTTTTACCACATCCACACCAACATCTATTATTTTTTATTATGGACATTCTTGCAAGAGTAAGGTGGTATTGCACTGTGGTTTTTGATTTGCATTTTCCTGATAATTAGTGATGTTGAGCATTTGTTCATATGTTTGTTGGCCATTGTAGATCTTCTTTTGAGAACTGTGTATTCATGTCCTTATCCCACTTTTTGATGGGATTGTTTTTTTCTTGCTGATTTGTTTGAGTTCTTTGTAGGTTCTGAATATTAGTCCTTTGTCAGATTTACAAATTGTGAAAATTTTCTCCCACTCTGTGGGTTGTCTGTTTATACTGCTGATTATTTCTTTTTCTGTACAGAAGCTTTTTAGTTTAATAAAATCCCATCTATTTATCTTTGTTTTTGTAGCATTTGCTTTTGGGTTCTTGGTCATGAAGTCTTTGCCTAAGCCAATGTCTAGAAGCGTTTTCCTGATGTTACCTTCTGGAATTTATATGGTTTTAGGTCTTAGATTTAAATCTTTGATCCATCTTTGGTTGATTTTTGTATAAGGTGAGAGATGAGGATCCAGTTTCATTCTTCTATGTGTGGCTTGCCAGTTATCCCAGCACCATTTGTTGAATAGGGTGTCCTTTTTCTGCTTTACGTTTTGTTTTCTTTGTCAAAGATCAGTTGACTGTAAGTATTTGGCTGTATTTCTGTGTTCTCTATTCTTTTCTGTTGGTCTACATGCCTATTTTTATACAAGTACCATGCTGTTTTAGTGACTATGGCCTTTTAATATAGTTTGAAGTCAAGTAATATTACACCTCTAGATTTATTCTTTTTGCTTAGTCTTGCCTTGGCTGTGTGGGCTTTTTTTGGTTCCATATGAATTTTAGGATTGTTTTTTCCAGTTATATGAAGAAAGATGTTGGTATTTTGATGGGAATTGCATGGAATTTGTAGATTGCTTTTGGCAGTATGGTTAATTTCACAATATTCTACCCAATCCATGAGCATGGAATGTGTTCCATTTATTTGTGTCATTTATGATTTCTTTTAACAGTGTTTTGTAGTTCTCCTTGTAGAAGGCTTTCCACTTTCTTGGTTAAGTATATTCCTATATATTTTATGTTTTGCATTCATTGTAAAAGGCTGAGTTCTTGATTATCAGCTTGGTCATTGTTGGTGTATAGAACATCTACTGATTTGTGTACAGTAATTTTGTAACTTGAAACTTTGCTGAATTAATATACCAGTTCTAGAAACTTTTTGGCAGGTATATGATTATGTCATCAGCAAACAGCAACAGTTTGGCTTCTCTTTAACCAATTTTAATGCCCTTTATTTCTTTCTCTGGTTTGATTGCTCTGACTAGGACTTCCAGTACTATGTTGAATAGAAGTGGTAAAAGTGGGCATTCTTGTCTTGTTCCACTTCTCAGGGGGAATGCTTTCCACTTATCTCCATTCAGTATAATGTTGGCTGTGGGTTTGTCATAGACGGCTTTTATTACCTTAAGGTATGTTCCTCCTATGCCAGTTTTGCTGAGGGTTTTAATCATAAAGTGATGTTGGATTTCGTCAAATGCTTTTTCTGTGTCTATTGAGATGATCATGTGATTTTTGTTTTTAATTATGTTTATGTGGTTTATCACTTTTATTGACTTGCAGATATTATTCATCTCTGCATCCCTGGTATGAATCCCACTTGATCATGGTGGATTATCTTTTTGATATGCTGTTGAATTTGGTTAGCTAGAATTTTGTTGAGGATTTTTGCATCTATGTTCATCAGGGATATTGGTCTGTAGTTTTCTTTGTTATGTCCTTTCCTGGCTTTGGTATCAGGGTGACACTGGCTACATAGAATAATTTGGGGAGGATTCCCTATTTCTCTATCTTTTGGAATAGTGTCAATAGGATTGGTACCAATTCTGTGAATGCCTGATAAAATTTAACTGTGAATTTGTTTGGTCCTGAACTTTGTTTGTTGGTAACTGTTTAATTACCATTTCAATATCACTGTTTGTCATTTGTCTGTTCAGAGTTTCTATTTCTTCCTGTTTTAATCTAGGAAGGTTATATATTTCCAGGAATTTATCCATCTTCTCTAGGTTTTCTAGCTTATGCATGTAAAAGTGTTCATAGTAGCCTTCAATGCTCTTTTGCATTTCTGTGGTATCAGTTGTAATATTTACCATTTTTTTTCTAATTGAGTCTATTTGGATCTTCTCTCTTCTTTTTCTTGGTTAATGTCACTCATGGTCTATCAATTTTATTTACCTTTTCAAAGAACCAGCTTTTTGTTTTATTTATTTTTTGTATTTTTTTTCAAATTCATTTAGTTCTGCTCTAATCTTTGTGATTTATTTTCTTCTGCTTGGGTTTCGGTTTGGTTTGTTCTTGTTTCTCTTGCTCCCTGAGGTGTAACCTTATATTGTCTATTTGTACTCTTTCAGACTTTTTGATGTAGGCATTTAATGCTATAAACTTTCCGATTAGCACCACCCGTGCTGTATCCCAGAAGTTTTGATAGGTTTTGTCACTATTATCATTCAGTTAAAAGATATTTTTAATTTCCATCTTGATTTCATTGTTGACCCAGCAATCATTCAGGAGCAATTACTTCATTTCCATGTATTTGCATGGTTTTGAGGGTTCCTTTTGGAGTTAATTTCTAATTTTATTCCACTGTGGTCTGAGAGAGATAACCTGATGGCTATGTGCCTAGGCAATGATCTTTTTGTGGTGAATTTCTCAGGTGTTCTTTGAGCTTCTTGTATTTGGATGTCTAGATATCTAGCAAGGCCAGAGAAGTTTTCGATTATTCTCTCAAATATGTTTTCTATATTACTCTATTTTCATGCTGCTATGAAGAAATACCCAAGACTGGGTAATTTATAAAGAAAAAGAGGTTTAATGGACTCCCAGTTCCACATGGCTGGGGAGGCCTCACAATCATGGCAGAAGGCAAAGGAGGAGCAAAGGCACATCTTCTGTGGTGGCAGACAAGAGAGAGCATGTGCAGGGAAACTGCCCTCTGAAATGCCATCAGATCTGATGAGACTTATTCACTATCATGAGAACAGCATGGGAAAAACCCACCCCCATGATTCAGTTACCTCCCACTGGGTCCCTCCCACTACACATGGGGATTGTGGGAGCTACAATTCAAAATGAATTTTGGGAGAGAACACAGCTAAACCATATCATTTTCCAAACTTTCAGATTTCTTCCTTGGGAACACCAGTTATTCTAACGTTTGTTCATTTAACATAATTCCTAACTTCTTGGAGGCTTTGTTCATTTTTTTAAAATTCTTTTTTCTTTGTCTTTGTCAGATTGGGTTAGTTCAAAAGCCTTGCCTTTGACCTCTGAAGTTCTTTCTTCTACGTGTTTGATTCTACTCCTGAGACTTTTCAGCAAATTTTGCAATTCTCTGTGTCCTTAATTTCCAGAACTCATAATTATTTTTTGTTTTAATGCTATTTATTTTACTGGAGATTTTTCCATTCATATCATATTCTGTATCTTTTTTTAAATTTCTTTAAGTTGGAATTCACTTTTTCTGGTGCCTCCTTGATTAGCTTAATAGTTGATATTGTGAATTCTTTTTCTGACGATTCAGAGATTTTGTCTTGGTTTGGATCCATTGCTGGTGAACTAGTGTGATCTTTTGGGGGTGTTAAAGAATCTCATTTTGTCATATTACCAGACATGTTTTTCTGGTTCCTTCTCATGTGGGTAGACTGTGTCAGAGGGAAGATCTGGGACTCAAGCGCTGCTGTTCAGATTCTTTTATCCCATGGGGTGCTCTCTTGATGTGGCACTCTCCCCTTTCCCCTAGGGACGGGGCTTCCTGAGAGCCAAATTGCAATGATTGTTATTTCTCTTCTGGATCTAGCCACACAGCAGAGCTACCTGGTTCTGGGCTGGTACTGGAGAGTGTTTGCAAAGAGTCCTGTGATGTGATTCATCTTCAGGTGTCTCAGCCATGGATACCAGCACCTGCTCCAGTGGAGGTAGCAGTGGAGTGAAGTGGACTTTGTGAAGATCCTTGGTTAAATTTTTGTTAAGTGTGCTGGTTTTGTGTTGGTTGGCCTCCAGCTAGGAGGTGGTACTTTCAAAGGTGCATCAGCTGCACTCGTATAGGGAGGATTCAAGATTGCCCTAGGGTCAAGAGATGGGCAGGACCATAGGGCTCCCAAGAGATGATGTCTTTTGTCTTTGGCTACCGGGATGAATAGAGAAAGACCATCAGGTGGGGGCAGGGTTAGGCTTGTCTGAACTCAGACTCTCCTTGGGTGGGGCTTGGTTTGTCTGCTGCAAGGGAAGGTTTCCAGGGAGGATTATGGCTGCCTCTGCTGTGTCATACAGGTTGCCAGGGAACTGGGGGAAAGCCGGTAGCCACAGGCTCACCCAGCTCCTTTGCAGTCAACAGCCAGAAAGGCTGATCTCACTCTTACTGTGCCCCCACCAACTGCACTGGGTTTATTTCTCAGGCAGCCAGTAAGCAGGGCTGAAAACTTGCCCCTGGCTGCAAGCCTCCCAGCTGAGAAAGCAAGCGGACTCACAGACTCACAATTCCTTGGCTGTCCCATGGAGGCTGCAGTAGCAATCCGCCTCCTTCAAAGGGTCTGTGGATTCTCTTGGCTTTCCTGGTATGTTCCTGTGGTAGCTCTTAGAGCAAAAGTTCACAATGTGAGTCTCCACGCACTATTCTGTGTGTCCAAATGGGAGCTGCAAGTTAGTCCTACCTCCTATTTGCCATTTTCCCTCTTGCTAACTTTAAAATTATTTCTTTCACCTTGACTTTAGACATTCTGAATATAATATGCTATAGTAAAGGCCTTTTAGCAATGTATTCGCCTGGGGATTACTGGGCCTTCTCTATGTGGATGTCTAACTCTCTTGATAGACATGAAATCTATTATAGAATAGTTCATAAATTTCGTTCCTTTATGTATTCCCAGGTGTCCCAAAGGCTTTGTTCATTCTTTTTTATTTTTTCTTCAGTTTTGTCTCACTGGCTTGTTTCACTGGCTTGTTTCAAAATACCTGTCTTCAAGTTCTCACATTCTTTCTTCTGCTTGGTCTAGCAGATTACTGAAGCTTTAGAATGTGTTTTGAATTTTCTTCAATGAATTTTTTAGCTTCTGAATTTCTGCTTGTTGATGTGTTTATTTATTTATGTATCTATCTCCTTTCTAAATTTCTCCTTCATATCTTGATCTGATTTTCTGATTTCATTTGTGTTGGTTTTCAAATTTCCCTTGCATCTCATTAAGCCTCATTAAAACCAATATTTTGAATTATTTATCTGGCAAATCAGGGAATTCCTTTTGATTAAGATCTGTTGCTGGACAATTGTTTTGGTCCTTTGGTGTCATCTTTCCCTACTTTTTCATGTTCCCTGTGTCCTGATGATATTTGTGTACCTGGTGTAGCAGTCACTTGTTCCAAAATTTTGAAATTGCTTTTGTAGGCGAGTTTTTTTCCTGAGGATCGTGTATCCTGTTTATTGAATTTAATACTTTGGCTTTGATTTTGGGTGCCTAGGGTAGTTTTTTCTTTGTATGTCATCTTCGGCAGTACACAGGGTCAGTTGTTTCTGTGATTTCCTGAGTGACTTAGGGTACAGTTATTAGTTGAGGTTGTGGTGAAGTTTTGCTGGGGACTTAGGACACCAACCGAGCCCAGTCTTCAGGCCCCAGTGGTGGCAGAAGTAGGGTGAGCGTGCCTGTTCTTAGGCCCCAGAGCAGCTTTCACTGCCCCTGGTGTGAGTGGTCCCAGAGAGCTGATTCCTGGGCCTCCAGTTGGCCGGCTTAGAAGCTAGTAATGGAAATGGTGGACCAGGTATGTAGGTAGCTTCTCAGGCCACTGGGTAGCTGGCGTGGTGTGGGTGATGGTAGTAGCGGTGGTGGAGCAACTCCTGGGACCCAAGCAGTCTGTGTTGCTGCTGTTGGAAGCTCTGATGGGTTGGGTGGGCTAGTTCCCAGTCCCACAGCTGCCCATAGCAGGGTGAAGGTTATTGTACTAAGCCTGCTTAAGAGAGCCTGTTCTCCCCTATTTGTCCCCTGACTAGATACCATTTACAGCCACATTGCCTCAAACTGCCTGCAGGTGGGGCACATCCCAACCTTAAACTCTCAAAATGGTGCCAGCTGGGGCTTGTGAGCACATAAGGTGGGCCCATGTCAGGTGAGCAGCATGGGCAGGAAACTGTGGGGAGTGCAGTATGCTCTAGTCTTGTTCTCTTGGCAGCTCATAACAAGGCATTAGATATTGTCCTAGATAGGCCTAGGAGAACCTGGTTTCCCTGTCCTTGACGCTGTGGTGGCTACAGCCATGTCAACTTGAACTTGGCCTGAGGTCTGGACACAGCATGGTGTTGAAATCTCAAAATGGCACATTGACCCTACAACCACGGAGGGCAAAGCACCTCCCAGGCAGACAGTGTGGGCAAGAAGCTGTGTGGACTGCAGTCTGCTCACATCTCAGTATCAACAGCAGCTCATTGGAGAGCAGTGGGTGTTTTCCTAGATGTGCATAGGGTATAGGGTAGCCTGGTTTTCCTGATGCTCCATGGCTCAATGGTGGCTGCAGCCATGTCAGTCTGATCTCAGTCCAAGGGTGGGGTGCAGCCCACAGGTAAACTCTCAAAATGGCACCTTGGGCCAAGGATCAGAGGGAGCATGGCACCTTTAAAGCAAGTAGTATAGGAAGAAGCTGTGGAGGGTGTGGTCCACTCGCATCTCAGTCTCACAGGAGCCCATTGCAGAGTAATGGGTCTTGTCCTATATATGCACAGAATAATCTTGATTCCCTGTTCCTCCTTTGCTGGGCAGCTGCTGCAGCCAAATCAGCCAGATCTCAGGCAGAGGGTGGGGTACAGCTCAGCATTAAACTCTCAGAATAGTGCCTTTGGCTTGGAAACAGAGATGGTGAGATCCATCTCAGGCAAGCAGCATGAGCAAGAAGCTGTGGGCAGTACAGTCTGCTCCTGTCTCAGTCTTGGCAGCCCACAGCAGGGTGGCAGGGACCCCCACAGGGGTACAGGAGCATCCCATCTCCCTTCTCCCTTCTTGGAGCAGCGCAGTGGCTACAGCCGTATCTGTAGGTCCCTGGTATCTAGAATCTCAAAATGGCTCCTAGCTGAAGCTTCTCCAGGCTCAGATGTCTTGTGGGATCCTGTGTGGGTTCCCTTTTTGGAGCGACGTTTCTGTGCAATCATTAGGCAGCACTTCAAGTCAGGCCTGGGGCCCTAGTGGGTAAAGGATTTCTTCCACAGCTAAGATGGTAAAAGCCTGTCATGTAGCCCTTGGGGTTTTTCTCTTACTGTTTTCCCCACCCAGGAGCCTCTCCTGGCTCTCAGACCTGATTTTAAAATTTACATGCAAATGCAAAAGGCCAAGAATAACTATTAAAATCTTGAAGAATGAAGTTGGTAATCTTTCATACTTATAAAGTTACACAAATTAAACAGTGTGCTTTTAGCATGACATGAGGATAGCAAACTGGATCAATTGAATAAAATAGAAAAACTAGAAAAATACTTACATATATAGAATCATCTGATTTATTTCTAAGTTGGAGCTACAGTGCAATATAAAAAAAGTGATCTTCACAAAAATGGCTTGGCTCAATTAGATGTTTATATGGAATTAAAAATTACCCCAATTTCTCATAATGTACAACTATCAAAATTAGATAAATCACAAAACTACAACGGAAGGTAAAATCAATAAAATTAATAAAAGATAGCAAAGGAAAATAGCTTTGTAATCTTGTGGTATACAAAGTTTTCTTTTTAAAACCACTTTATTGAGGTATGATTGACATATAAAAAGCTGTACACATTTAATGCATACATCTCAATGAGTTTCGGGACAAGTGTACACGTGGAGAAGTATCACTACCACCAAGGCCATAAACACATCCATCAACTCCCAAAATTTCCCTCTGCCCCCTTTATTAACTGTGTGTGTGTGTGTGTGTGTGGAAAGAACACTTAATATTTATGCTCTTAGCAAATTTTAATTGTAGGTATATTGTTAGTGATAGGCCCTGTGCTATATAGTAGGTCTCCAGAACTAATTTTTTTTTTATAACTGAAACTTTGTACCTTATGACCATCCCCATACCCCACCCCAGTCCTCTGGTAACCTCCATTCTACTCTGTTTTTCAGTTTATTTTTGATTTCACATATAAGTGAGCTCATAGTATGTGTTTTTGTCTGACTTATCTCACTGAACAACACCCAGGTGAATCCATGCTATTGCTTTTTTAAGGTGGAATAATACTCCATTGTATGTACAGAAGAGTTTCTTACCAATACATCAACTGATGGACATTTAGATTGTTCCCATATCTTGGCTGTTGTTAATAGCCCCCTATTAACTTGGCTATTGTCAATAGCCCCATTGTTTCCATGTCTTGGCTATTGTTAATAAGGCAGCAATACACATGGGGTGCTGATAATCTCTTTGAGATTTTGGTATCAATTCCTTTGGATATATACCCAGAAGTGGGATTGCTGGATCATATGGCAGTAGTTCTATTTTCTGTTTTTTTTTGAGGAACAAAAATGTTGTTTTCCATAGTGGCTGTACAATTTTACATTTCCATCAACAGTATACAGGGCTTTTTTTTTTTTCCTCCGCATCCTTGCCAACACTTATGTTTAAAAAAAAAAAAAAAGCCATCCTCACAGGTGTTAGGTACTATCTCATTGTGGTTTTAATTAGCACTTATCTGATGAGCAGTAATGTTTAGCACCTTTTCATATACCTGTTGGCCATGTGTATGTCTTCCTTGGAGAAATGTCTATTCAGGTCCTCTGCTTATTTTTTCATCTAGTTATTTGTTGTTTTGTTTGCTATTCAGTTTTTCTCTGATATTTAATTTTTTTTCTTTAGTTGTGCATAAGCTTTTTAGTTTGATATAGGAGTATTTTATTTTGGCTTTTTTTGCCTATGCTTTTATGGCATATCGAAAAAATCATTGTCAAGATCAAAGTTTAGGAGCTTTTATTCCTATGTTTTCTTCTAGGCGTTTTACATTTTCAAGTCTTACGTTTAAGTCTTTAATCCACTTTGAGTTGATTTTCATGTATAGCATAAGAGAAGGGTCCAAATTGCTTATGAAACTAAACATACTCTGTGTGATCTAGAAATTGTGCTCCTTGTTATGTACCCAAAGGAGTCAAACCTTGGGCAGTAAAAACACTCCGGATGATGTTATAATAATCCATGTTTTATACATTTGTCCAAACCCATGGAATGTACAACAGCAAGAATGAACTCTAAATTATTACCTTTGAGGGATTATGATGTATCATTGTTGCTTCATCAGTCATTAACCAATGCACCCCTCTGGTGGGGGATGTTGATAATGGGGGAGGCTATGCATGAGTATATAGGAAATCTCTGTATCTTCCTTTTAATTTTGCTTTGAACCTAAAATTGCTCTATAAAAGTAAAATCTTTTAAGAACAGGCAAAACAAATCTATGGTGATATGTGTTGTTTATTTATTGCTACATAACAAATTAACCAAAAAAATTAGGGCCAGGCGCTGTGGCTCACGCCTGTAATCCCAGCACTTTGGGAGGCCGAGGCGGGTGGATCACCTGAGGGCAGGAATTCGAAACCAGCCTGACCAATATAGCAAAACCCCCTCTCTACTGAAAATAACAAAAATTAGCCAGGCCTGGTGGCATGCGCCTATAATAACTGCTACTAGGGAGGCTGAGGCAGGAGAATTGCTTGAACCCAGGAGGCAGAGGTTGCAGTGAGCCAAGATTATGCCACTGCACTCCAGTCTAGGCAACAGATCAAGAGTCCATCTCGAAAAAAAAAAAAAACTTAAAATGGGAAAAACATTTATTATCACATGCAGTTTTTAGGGGTTGGGAATCTGGGAGTGGCTTAACAGTGTGGTTCTGGCTCAGGGTCCCTCATGAGTGCAGTCAAGCTATCAGCCAGGACCACAGTTTCTAAAGTCTTGATGAGCTAAAGGATCTTCTAAGCTCACTCAGTTTAGTTGGCTGGAGGCCTCAGTTCCTCGTCATATTGAACCATCCATAAGGCTGCTTATGACATAGCTTTTCCCCAGGGGAGTGACTAATGTATGTGAGAGAGAATCCAAGATACAGCCACAGTCTTTTAATAACTGAATGTCAGAAGTGACATATGAACACTTACGCTATATAAAATTGATCACACAAAAGCAACCCTGGTATAATGAAGGAGGTAACTATACAAGAGTGTGGATATCTGGAGGCAGGGATCAATGGGAGCCACCTGAGAGGGTACCTAGCATACAATACAAATCAAAATGGTGGTTGATACATTTTGGCTTTGTCCCCACCCAAATCTCATCAAGAATGGTAGTTCCCATAATCCGCATGTGTCACAGGAGGGACTTAGTGGGAGGTAATTGAATCATGGGGGTGGTCACCCTCATGCTGCTGTTCTTGTGATGAGTTCTTACGACATTTGATGGTTTCATAAGGAGCTTTTCCCCCTCTTGCTTGGCACTTCTTGTTGTTGCCATGTAAAGAAGGATGTGTTCTCTTCCCCTTCTGCCATGATTGTAAGTTTCCTGAGGCTTCCCCAGCCATGCTGAACCGAGTTAACTAAACCTCTTTCCTTTATAAATTACTCAGTCTTGGGTATGTCTTTATTAGCAGCATGAGGACGGACTAATACGGCAGTTGATGTTGCAAGTTGAGTAATGACTAGAAGGGAATGCTAGAGAGGACTGTAGTGTGCTGGACATCTGTATCTACATCTAAGTGGTGGTTACTTGGATGTGTACACATTATAAATTGTAGATACTGAAGATTTATATGCTTTTCAGATGTATGCTTCACATTGTGAAAAACAAGAAAAAAACATTTTGTAACATCCCTTTTGGGAACTTGCATGACTTTGATCATATTTTCCAATGCTAAGATACACACACACATATACTTCATCTTGTTTATTCCATCTTCTGCTTTTTCCATCTTTTTGTGGTTTGCTTGTATCCATACTCTTTCCCACATCAATGCAAACTTTTTAATGGCAGTGGCAAAAGTTCTCCATAGGGAATGCTGTTTTTATTCTGATGAAGATGGTTCTTCATTCTGTGGGATTCTCTGGCACTGGACATTTATCATCCCTGGGCTGCATTGGAGTTTGGTCAGTAGATATCCAGGGAATGTGTCTGGTTGGGAACAGTTGCTTTAGAGCAGGGGTTGGCAAGCTTAGGCTGGAAAGGATCTGATAGTACTCTGTACTATCAGGGTCAGATAGTTCCTGTACCCTTGAGAGAAAGTATGACTCCGTTGAGAAGTAAGCCTGGGAATTGAGATGCCTTTTTCTCTCTCATCGTAACTTCACAATGTGTTCCTGTGAAATTGCTTGGCTCTGTGTATCGTATGGTCTGTGGTAACTACTAAACGCTACTCCTGTAAGGATGAACGTAGCCATAAATACATAAACAAATGGGCATAATTGTGTTCTAGTAACACTTTATTTACAAAAACAAGCAGGTGGGACATATTTGTCTCTTGCCTCACAGTGTGATGACCCCTGCTGTGGATGGAAGATCAATGCACTTCAATGCTGCTTCCCGCAGATCATTCTGTCCAAGGCTTTCTGATATTTTATAAGCTATGGTTTGCACCAGCAGTATTTTCAGACATTCCTCAAACTTAAGCTTCCATTTTATTACTATAATCAAAATTTCAATTGGTTTTAGTCTGGTGATATCATAAGGACAGAATCTATGGAACTAAATTAGCATAAGATGAAGTAATTTCAAAATAAATCTAATGTCACATCAAAAAGAAATTTTATTTTCTACTTAGTAATTACAAATGTGGTTTAGAATATGAAAAAACAACCAATGTACATTTTTCCTTTTATGGATCTAATGCTAATAAACATCAGCCCTGTATTCCCAGTCCATCTATATTATGCACATGAATCATGTATGGAGTTACCTAGAGAAAGTTAAAGTAGGAGATTTTGGGTCATGGCAATAGTGCATCTCTTTTCCCCAAGAGAAGCAAATCTGACTTACATTCAGATTGGCTAGGTGGAAATTCCCTCCAGCTTTTATATTCCTGTGATCACTTGGCACAATATTTCAACATTGTAATAACTTTATCCATGGAGTCGAAAAATATAAGCCCCTAGGGTTAATTATAAGCAGAGTTGTCCTTGGTAGAAAATATCTTTCATTTCAATTATTTAAAAAGCACAGAATAATGTAATACAGGTTTCTGGAAAAAACGATAATGGTCAGATGCTTTTTCCTGTACCCTTGAGAGAAAGCATGACTCTGTTGAGATGCAAGCTTGGGGAATGTGATGCCTGTTTCTCCTCTCGTCTTATCATCATTTCACAGTGTGCTCCTGTGAAATTACTGTAACCTTTTCTATTTTAGGTGATGACTTTGCAAGAGCCTTACTCAGAAGTCTCGGGAAGGATTATTAATGTTTTTTAATGATTTTTTTGTGATTTTACAAAGCATCTTTTAAAAAATATCTACTTAAATGGGTTCCCTTCATTTTCAAGGTTTTGATTAGGTTTTTCTAAGTAGTAAGTGGAAAAAATATATAAATTTTATTTCATGAAATATTCTGTGGCACAAAAAGAAAAATGGATAACTGAATAATAGTTAATTTAGAGGCTGGATGGATTTTCTTTTGGCTGCAAACGATTGCTCTTTATGGGCTCATGGTTTCTGGGGAATTTGACTGAGGTGTAAGTCCTGTTTCTTGAAACTATTTATGTAGCCTTGATGCACACATATGTAAAACATTATAAAAAGACTTCTCTATTTGGGGTTGAGAACAAAGAAAGGTTACCAAAAACATAGATAAGGAAACTGGGGCTCCCACTGGTGAATCTTGGACAATGTAACAAAGCCTGTATCTCTCTGCTTTTCAGGCATCAGCCTTTTTGGGAGGCCTCCTATCCTAACTCACCCAACATGATCATACCTAAACTAGGATTTATAGTTTGAGCAGAAGTCCAAGGGTTCTGTCTGTAAATGGAAAAGTCTGAATGCACATACTAATTTATGTGTCATACCTAATAGCTACCTAGACCCTGAGGCTGATTGCTGTTGTTGATGTCTGAGAAGCAGTAAATTTGTAGCATTTCTCTTTTACCTAGCATGACTTTGTAAAAACCATTCAAAATGTATGACAAGTATCAGAAAATGAAGGCAGAGGTTAAGTGTTCAAGCATTCTCAGGAAAGCAGCTATATAAATGCAAAGCATTAATATTATTATTATAGAAACACATTTCCTCACTAACTTCCACTTCCATACCAACAAATATCCTCCAAAAGGCTCATTTTCTTTGACCATTTTACATGCTTCCTTGGCAGCCACCTAGTAAAACCTTTGAAACTGCATGTTGCTTACAAATATTTCATTATGAATTGAGCCTTTCAGCTTGTAAATGCAGGAAAATTAAGCATGAAAAAGCCCAGCACTACAAATGAAAACATAATAAGTAAAGCAAAGGTGAAAAGTCTTAAGCCAAACTTCATAAACCAAAAAGCAGTCTAAATCTCCTATCTCATAATAACACTCACTTTATTGGAAAGAAACAGCCTACTTTTATTAAAACATGGTCATTTATTTAAGATGCAGAATATCCCTAATCCATAAAGAAAAAGAGCCAGAGAGCATGAGAACAATTGTTTCTCTTCCCCCTCAAATATAAAATATAGGAGGGAACTCATACCTTATATAGTTAGCCTATTTGTAAAATTTGACTGTAAGGTATGATGCTACATTTGCTGATATTAATACAGTGTAATGAAATAGTGATGTGGTTTTAAGTTTGCATTAATATGACTAATTTGTTATTTGCCATATATATACACACACATAAATATATATATTATATATAATGTATATATTAGTACTAGCTTCTTGGTTTCAATTCGTATGGTAAAGTAAGTTATTTTATATATTGAAGGCAGATTAAATGACTTGACATGCAACTCATACTAACACATCCACTACTAAAGTAGGTCAACTTTTAAACTGATGCTAGAAGACTACTTACAGAAAATTAAGGGTAAAAAATACTGTATTAATTTAAGGGGAATAATAATACATCAGCAAAAATAGAATATTCATTATATGTATTTTCTTTAATTTTAATTTTAGCTATTTGTACTTAAGATGGTATTTTACTCTAAGCATTTGATTATGATAATCTATCTTCTCATGTTTTTCCTGTATTCTGTAACTCATTCTCAAGCATTCTAAGTATGATAATTTTAAGGTTAATATACAGTGTTAATTCAAAAGATGAAGTTTATTTAATTCATATTACAACTAGAAATATGGAATCAGTCTAACGTTTATACTATTTTTGTTGGAAGTAATTATGATTCAAGGGGAGGTATAGGATATAAATACTATCTTTACTCAGCAAACTCATTCAGGTACTCATTCGTCACATATTGAGCACAAACTATATATGAGCAGTGTGCACAATCATTGTGTTCAGAAACTGTAGTGCTTCAGGAAAATGAGAAATCCCCAAATTCTCTTTTCCTATGAGTAATAGAGGAACCTCGTGATTTTTGAGGTCCATTGGTCCAATTTCCTGAATCTGTGCAATCCATCACAATGGACCTTCTTGAAGTCTCTCTACCTAAGTTAACCTTGTTGGGGTTGATGCTTGGGGAAAGGATTAGTTTCTAGTCTCATAACTATGTGTGTGCATACCTTTGTGATAATCTGGCAGCTTGTACACCCTGTAACTGAGATTTCACTATTATCTAATTTAATATAATATTTTCAGTTGTCTTTTTTACTAGCAGCAGTAATAGTATCACAATTTACATGGAATGAATACTGTGTGCCGTCATGGCTTACCGGAGTCTATTGTTTTCAAGTTATTTCAAGTTTCAATATAAATTACATAATTATATTGCTTTATGTATATAACAAAGACCTCATCCTTACAAGCAAGGTGCTTGAGTTCTGAAATGAGAATCCAGGAAAATATAATTGAACCAAAAATATCCAAGTATGTATTTATACTAGGGAGGCCACATGATCTATCATCCAAAGTTTTTTTGAGAGTAAAAGGGATACTCTTAATAATTATGTTGGCACAACATTTAAAAACCAAGACCTGGTCAAACTGGGATGTATGGTGACCCAGCTTATTACATAAGTGTTGAGTTAAAAAATATCTGCACGCACATGCAGGTGTCAAACTAATGTATGCTATAATAAAATTCAATTATTTGAATAGGATAGCCTTTATATTTATTATGGTGCTGGGAAATGATGTAAAATTAAAATTTAGTGTTAACAAATAGTTGTGTATATACTTTTTAAAACATTTTTGTAAGTAAAGGAGTATATTTTATACAATATGAAGATCATTTATAACTAGTACAGGATATGTAGGTGATGGGCCTTTTTTTAACCAGAGGGTTACAACCACTCTGATACTGCTCCTACTGGCAAATCTGTGGCTAAAGTAAGCATCAAAAACCACCCTTTCTCTTTGGAAGTTAGCACCCCCACTATGTACTCCAGCATCAGCTGACAGAACCTCTATCATTTCTTCCCATGGCTTAGGCAATATTGCATTGCTTTGTCTGAGTCCCAAAAATTATTGTGTCATAACAGATAAAATTAATAATTAGCAGTTTAATTCTCACACTAGCCAAACCTATTTTGACCCTCATAAAGAAAATATTAGTAGAAGTCTCTTTTAGGATTAAACTAAATTTATGTGTTAATTTTAACTTGAGTATACTTGAAGAGATGGAATTTTCACGGCTTACTATGGGAAGTCGTATACTAGAACTCAAATTTTCTGGAGCATGCTTAACTATGGGGCATACTTATGGCCAGTCTAAGTGTGTCAGCAAAAGCTAGAATTCATATATATATATATGTATATATATATATATATAAAATATATATAAAATATTCTCTAGTATTCTGTTTATAGGTTGTTTCACAGCATGAAGATAATTTTTACCCATAAATTTTAAACGTTCAAAACATTTCATATCCTGGGATTCCCAAAATTGATGTGGAATCATCAAACCTTAAGATAAACCCAAGAAACATGGACACTTCCATCACTAAAGATGATGTAATTGTGTCTGAAAATATTTTCCTTGAGTGAGTTGTGACTTGTGACAGTTGTATTTCGTTTGTTGTTTCTTTGTAAAATGGTTTACTTTAAAATATTACACTTGAAAAATTATCTTGTTTATGGCATTTGAAGAACCAGAATAAGAAATATTATAAACTTAATTTGTACATTGGGTGGAAAGAGTAGATGATAGAATTCTATTACAGTAAAACAAGTAAACTAGATTGTCACTTTAAGAGATTTCTTATGGAGGATTTATTCTTTAGCTTGTTATGATCACATTTTTATAGAAACAGCTGTACTTGTTATCACACTCTGCCACATCATCAGTCATCTAGCTACTGCAGAGAATTTCCCCAAGCAGCACTGGACGTTCATGAGTTTATATTACTGCCATAAATTTTTGGGCTGTAAGTTTTTATACAAATAATCCCACGTCTCTTGTATACATTTCGCCAATTGGTTAATAACATGATCTCTACCAGGGGATTTCTGGAATGTTTCTATCTTTTAAAAACAATGGCCTAGAGTACATTTTTGCAAATGCTAAAAACCTTCCAAATGAAATTGGGCAGTCTGAGGACATCTATATGATGAGAAAATATGCTTTTCCTTAATTTTACTGTTTAACCTCTTGATCCATTTTTTGGCTGAATCATGTGAAAGGATCTATTCACAAAAGATAATAGTTTAGTTATATTTGAAAAAAATATGGAGTGGCCTTTTAAATGAGAGTGGTGAGCTCCTAGCCATGAAACTCATTTCACAGTTCTTCCACTGCTTTTCAAAGTTAAATAATCACCAGAAAGAAGCCCAGCATTTCCACGGTGCCATCCATTATGTAGATGCCGGTGTTTCTTTCCCTAGGCACATTCCTCTCAAAATAAAAATGAAAAGAGTGCATAAGTTTGCCCACAGACTAATTTCTACACGTACTAATCTGATCTTTTACCTCCATTTCTTTGGTGACATATAAATAGACCCTCAAATATTATTTCACAGCTCTAAAAGTTAATGGTGTTCTTTACTGGATCTTCCTTCATCAACGACACAGTGTCCTATTTTCTTGCGAGCTCTGTCTCTGACTGTCCTAAACCATTGACTGAATCTCAGATTCTAATGGTGAAGTTAAGGTAGTCTGAAAAACCGGAGGGAATTTTTCAAAAGGGAACTTAGATTCAACGTAAGATTTGGGGAAGAATAGTTTGAGATTTTGCATTTGTGATAATTCAGTGATCTGATTTAACACCATCATTCCAAAGCCAGTCAACAAATTTTCCAATATTCTAGGCATGACCAACTAAATTAAAGTTTCAAATTGGCTCACCTACTATCCTCAATACTAGGTTCTTCTGAAGTATCTTTAGTAGCTAAAATTTAGCTGTGGGGAACTGAGCATCAGCTAAATTAGAGTTTGTTATGCATTCTATTGACATAAACAATGATGTTACTCTAGTAAAGATTTTCTGATGATAGAGATTAAGTAGATTTTCAAGTTACAGATTTATATAGATAGTAGAATCCTGTTTGTAAGAAAATCATGTACATATGTTTATGCTTACAATATTAATGGATACCTACAAAAATATTAATTGTGGTTATTTCTGGACTGGGAAGTTGGAAAGTGAGAATAGTTTAAGTTGTAATGTTCACCTTACACTTTTTGTACAATTTGAACTTTAGAATAATCTGGTATAGTTTTGATAGAGAAAAACTTAAAAACAACAAAAACCAGATAAAATTGATGTGATTTCATTCAGTGTTAATCATTATCAGAGCTATATTTTTTTTAAAATTTCAATCTATAAAAATATCTTGGGTAATTATGATGTGTTAATACAGGTTCATGAATTGTAACAAATGTAGTACTCTGGTTGGGGATTTGATATTGGGAGAGGCTATGCATGCCTGGGGCCAGGAGGGCATATGGGAAATCTTTTTACCTTCCTTTCAATTTTTCTATGAACTTAAAACTGCTGTAAAATTTTTACATTGAAATTGATTAATTAAATTAGATATGATGGATTAGAGCTGATATTATGAAATTAAAAACCAAAAATCAATAAAACCAAAAGCAGGTTTTTTTAAAAAAAGTTTAATTAAATCACTAAGCCAGGCTAAGAAGAGAGGGGACACAAATTACTAGTATTAGGCACGAAAGAAGAGCGATCACTTCAGATTCCATTTCCATTCAAAAGATGATACTATGAGCAACTCTGTTCCTGCAAATTTGATAACATAGATGAAATTGACCAATTTATTGAAAAACACAATTAGCCAAAACTCACAGTAGAAGAACTAGATAATCTGAATAGGCCTATATTATATAAATTGAATAAATAAATAATATTCTATAGAAAGCACCAGTACCAGATGAGTTCACTGGAGAATTCTACCAAACTTTTAAGAAAAAAATTTACAAATTCTCTAATCTCTTCCAGAAGACAGAAGCTTAAGAAGTGCTTCCTAACTCATACTTTGAGGCCAGCAATACCCTAATGCCAAAACAGAAGACATTACAAGGAAACTACAGACAAATATCTAACAAATATTGATTCTAAAATCCTCAACATACTAGTAATTGCATCCAACAATGTAATAAAGTATTGCACACCATGAACAAGTGGGGATATATCCCAGGTATGCAAGGCTGGGTCAGCATTCAAATATCAATTAATATAATCTATTTCATCAAAAGGCAAAAGAAGAAAAATCACATAATTATACAAATAGATGCAGAAAAAGCATCTGATAAAGTGTAATGTCCATTCATGATGAACTAGAAATAGAGGTAAATGAAAATATCTACATAAAAATTACAGCTTACATTATACTTAATGATGACAAAATAGAATCTTTCTCACCAAGATTAGGAACAAGGCAAGGATGTCTCTTCCTGCCACAGCTTTTCCACATTGTAATGGACGTCCTACTTAATACAATGAGACAAGAAAATAAAGTAAAAACTGTAAAGATTGGGAAAGAAGAAATAAAACTTAGTTTCTTCACAAATGACATGGTTGCCTATATAGAAAATCTGAAAGAATTGACAAAAATAACTTCAGGAACTAATAAGCAATTATAGCAAGGTTGTAGGAAACAAGGTTAATACACAAAAGTCAATTATTGCCCTATATACCAGCAATGACCAATCGGAAGTTGAAATTAAAACACGTTACCATTTACATTAGCACCCCAAAGATTAAACAGAAACAAATCTAACAAAATATGTTCAAGATCTATATGAGGAAGATGACAAAAAATCTGAATGAAATCAAGGAAGAACTAAATAAATAGAAATACTTTGATGGAAAGGAAGACCCAATATTACCAAGTTGTAAGTTCTTTCTAACTTGATCTACAGATTCAATGCAATCCTAGTCAAAATCCCAGACAGTTATTTTGCAGATATTGACAAACAGATTCTAGCATTTAGATGGGGAGGAGAAACACCCAGAATAGTCAACACAATATTGAAGGTGAAGGACAAAGTTGGAGGACTGACACTACATGACTTCAATGCTTATTATAAAGCTACAGTCATTGAGACTGTGGTATTGTTGAAAGAATAGACAAATAGGTCAATTGAAAAAATAGCCCAGAAATAGACCCAATAAATATAATCAACTAATCTTTGATAAAGGAACAAAGGCAATACAATGGAGAAAACGTGTCTTTTCAACAAATGGTGCTGGAACAACTCAACAACCACATGTTCAAATAAAATCTAGACATAGACCTTACAGTGGAATAAAAAAATTAAAAATGAATCACAGACCTAAATGCAATATACAAACTACAAAAGTCTTAGAAAGTCTTAGACAGTAACATAGAAGAAAGCCTAGATGACTTAGGATATAGTGATGTTTGTAGATACAACACCAAAGGCATGATTCATGAAAGAAGTAATTCAGAAGTTGTAATTCATTAAAATTAAAAACTTAGGCTCTGTGAAAGACAATATCAAGAGAATGAGAAGAGAAGCAGAAACTTGGAGGATGTGTTTGCAACATACACATCTGATAAAGCACTGTTATCCAAAGTCATTCTTCTGTTAATCATAATGAAGAAGAAGTGATTAAAATATTAAATAATATAAAATTGATTTATCTCATCCAGTAGTAGTAACATTTTTAGGCATAGATATTATTATGCATGTGTTTGATAAGGTGAGAATTCACTTTGAACAGAATGATAAAGCCACAGTTTTTTAGTTCTGACACAGGAGGAACTAGACAGGAACTCACTCCCACAATCAAATTCCAAACTCAAATTTGTTCTGTAATCACCTCCAGGAAGATTAATGTCTTTAAAAAATGTGGTGGATCCTTATTACTTCTAGAATTGAAATGAGTTAAAGAAGCATTTTAAGATCGTGTTAAGAAAAATAAAACCATGATGAGGCATAGAGCAATTCCTTTGTGCAATATTTTAATTGCATAAATTATCCAGTTTACTAACATATTAAGATAGAGAATAATATTTTATCTGTGTTGTAAACTCTAAACTCTAGTCAACTTTAAAAATAAGGATTTTCCTTTAAAACAGCATTTTTGAGTGGCCGTAAGTAGGCCAAATAAACATGATCTTTATGAATGAAATAGAAATTGTTTTCAAAGCTGAAAGAACATCTTTGTAGATTTAAGATTCCAAAAATCCAATAGCCTTATGCCATATAAAATATTTTTAAATGAAACAAAAAAGAAAATCATATGAACTGTAACCCAATACTGTTATCTAGGTGTGTGCTGGACTCAAGGCTAATCATTACATATTGTCTTTGGGGTGTGTGCATTATTAAGATGGTTGTAAGTGATGCCATTTTCAATTATAATTAATAGAATTTTCCATTCAGCATTTGGACCATTTTAGGGAGGTGTTGAGTTTTACAGTTTAGAACAAAGTGGGAAGCACTGATGGCAGAGGCTTATGTCATGGCTTGTCTCAGTTACTTAACACTCTTCTCAAATTCAGTGGGGTTTATCACACTTTTTAATCTGGCCACTATAGAACTTTTTTTCTGGAATATTCTGTGTCTGATTTTCAGGAATTAATAATTTAGATCTGAAGAAGGCTAATCAAAACAAACTTGCCCTGGGGCAAATTTGGGAGATGAGGAAGAAAAAGCACTGAACAGCGAGCCAGGAAATCCGGATTCTAGTTCCAGTTCTGCCTCTCTGTGAAATTTAAGCTTAATTAATCTTTTTTAGCTTTGAAATATGAACTGTAAATAATATTATTAACAAATTATAAGGCCAGTTCTGGTTGTCATATACTGTAAGACCAAATTCCTTGAAATTTGTAGGTGATGACATGGGGTAACTAAGATACCATATCCCTCCCACCACAGCCAGCTTCTTTCTTTCCCTAGGATTCTAGGTGACGTATTGACCAGGACTTCCCTTTTTAAAAAGATGCTGAGTGAATATGACAGAATAATAAGAAAATAAAAATTTTTCCAATTCCTAATGCCACTAACAGTCATTCTTCTGTTAATCATAATGAGGAAGAAGCGATTAAAATATTAAATAATGTAAAATTGATTTATCTCATCCAGTAGTGGTAACATTTTTAGACATATATGTTACTACATGTGTGTTTGATAGGTTGAGAATTCACTTTGAACAGAATAATAAAGCCACAGTTTGAAGGTCTGACATGGCAGGAACTGGACAGGAGCCCACTCCCACAATCTAATTCCAAACTAAAATTTGTTCTGTAATTTCCTCTGGGAAGAAAATAGAGTGGTCTAAGTTCTATCCTCTCTTGTTTATTCTCTGTAACACAAAACCTACATAGTTGTTTGGAAATCTCCACGCTCAGAGAGAATAGGAGTTCACTTGTCAATAAAGCAAAGAGTTCAGTGAAATGTTTTTGTACCGCCACACAAGATAGTGCAAGAAGTAAGATAACCTGCCCACGAATATGTAAGGATTTACTCTAAATCAAAGAAAAATAATTTTTCATCAATTCACATTTTCATTTACTTGCTCATTTAACAAACCTTCACTGATCATCATTAGCACCACTTCTGTTTCGTTCTAGAGTCTATTCAATAATAATGAGCATTCAACCATTGTCCTACACAATCACACAATTGAGAAGAGAAGATAAATTGTGTCCACATGTGAGAATTATTCAAGCCATCATTATGTAAATGCCAGAAGAGAAATTATGATTTTTTTTTCTTGGGCTGTGATGATCACCTAAGTCTTCATTGGGAAATACCCCTTTTGCTATATAAAGCTCCATTTCAGTGATTCGTCACATTTCCTTACAGTATTTTTTATTGGTGTTCTTCTAAGTTAATTCTTATACACTTGTAAAATAAGAACATGTGTTATTATCTCAGTATTATGTTCAAATGTAGGGATATCAGAAAGGTGTCATGACAGTGGAGATGGCAAATCCCCACACAGAAGCAGAGCAATAAGACAGCAAGGCCCCAAATCCATGCGCATTTACAACGAAACTAATTGACAAGGTTTCCCTGCAAATCCCAAAATACAAGCAGGTGGGGATAACCCATCAAAACCTACCAAAACTAGAAAGATCTTAATGATATCAGCATCTGCATGGGATGAAGCAAAAAGAAGAAACAAGGGTGCATGATAATGCTGACAAGCATAATAGCCAAACCCCTGGATTTCTTCATATGCTGGACCGAGAGAGAAGTTTAATTACAAATTGTTATATCATACTAGAGGAAAAGTGTGCTGAGTTTAGGGCAAGAACTAAATGAAGATTTTCCATACTAAGAAGTCAAGTTTTAGCTGAAATGAAAACAATACATAACAGTAGTGTGTTATTTGGAAACATGGAAATAAATGCCAAATAACAGAGTTGAATGTAGGAATTGGGGTAATATAAAGTGGCACAGGAGGCTGCTATTTTTCCTTGTAATATCTCTGGCACTCTTTGCTTGTCTGAACCATGTATACATGCAATTTTTGAAAAAAAAAGTATTAATAGTATTGGCAAGAAAGTAAAAAACAGTATTTCCATGACCTAAGTGAAAACTGAACAAATTTGAGAGGAACATTTGGCTGTATTTTAGCATTAATACGGAAATATAGAAAAACATCAGAGAAAATTTGTTAAGCTGCAACTCCATCCAGAGAAAATAACACATGTTGCCTTCACCATGAGCAATTTTGGCTTCAGCATATGTAGTTCACTCTTCTTTCTTTAACAAATACTGAATTTATTTTGTTAAAAATTTCTGCCCATGGAACATATATGAAATACAGTGAAATTTTAGAAATTAATTTAAAATATAACAGCAAAGACTATAAATGTGAGTTAATAGATAGATGTTAACTAAATGCATCTTCTATTTGGTCACCAAAAAATATACTATAGTGAATAATGAACATAGCACCAACAGTATATGAAGTTCAAATTGCTCTGCAATCTTGCCAATACTTAGTGTTGTCAATCTTTAATTTTAGCCAGGTTAATAGATGCATGTTGGTATCCCATGTTATTGCAAATTGGCATTTTCCTGGTCACCACTCAACATAAATATCTTTTCACATAATTATTGGACATTTCTATATCATCTTTAAAACATTTTTGACATGCCAATTCAAATTTCAGGATATCTTTCCTAAAAGTTATCTATAATTTTCATTGATTTGGATGAGTTTCTATTTTTTTAGATAAAATATTTTTGTTAGAGACACACAAACACAGTTTTTAAAACTCAGAAGGAGAATATCTTATTATATTCACTCATGTAGTTATCTGCTCCTTTACTCTTTCTTCATTCCTGATGTTCCAAACTTCTTTCTGTTGTTAGTTCCTTTATTTGAATAGCCGTCTGCAACGGTTCTTTTCAGATAGGTTTTCTGGTATCAATTTCTCTTTTTCTTAATCTGAAAAGGTATTTATTTCACTCTCCGTGGATATAAGATTCTGACTCTTGGCAGGGGCTTTTTTTTCAGCATTTGGAAAATATGCCACTTTCTTTTGGTTCCCATGGTTTTTGAAAAGAAATTTGTCATCAGAATGTTGTTTTTATAAGTAATACATTGTTTTTCTCTGGATGATTTTAGTATTTTTTTTGTTCTTGGTTTTCAGAAGTTTGATTTTGATGTGCCTGGGGATGGGTTGTTTTGCTTTATCCTCTTTGTGGGTTCACTGAGCCTCTTGATTCTGGAATTTTATGTCTTTCACCAAATTTGAGCAGTTTTCAGCCTTCGTTTTATTTTATTTTATTTTTTAATTGAAACTCTATGAATTCCTGTCCTTCTGGGAGTCTCATGACACAGAGATAAGATCTTTGTATTGTCCTACAGGTCCCTGAGGCTCAGCTCTATTCATTTGTTTTCAATCTTCTCTTTGTTGTTCAGACAATACCTTTTTATTGATATATATTCAAATTTACTGACGCTTTTTCTCAGCTCTGTCAGTGTCAGATTGATTGTTCCTCATTTGAGTTAATGTTTCTAGTTACGAAGAGTTATTTTGTATTGCATTTTAGAAATTTGAGGTATTATGATATGACTCAGTTTCCTATTTAAATGTCATGACAGTCAAGCTAGGGTGGTAGTCAGGGATGTGTTCACATGCATAATCTCTGCAGATATCTAGGAGCCAGGAGGAGCTTTTAACTGCTTGTGTGAGATGATAGTAAGGCTTTACTCAAACAAACTCTGCAGATGCCTACCAGTGTCAGGAGGGGAACTGTCTCCCTACTGTCACCTTCGGATGGTAGCCAGGCTCTGCTCATACGCACAGCCTCTGCAAATGCCTACCAGACAGGAGACAAAGCTACTTCCTCACTATAGAGGTGGGGTAGAAGCCAAGGCTCTTGTCAGACAGTCGCAGAGCTGGCAGCTGTGCACAGTGGAGCGAGGGAGGCATAGAGTGGTGTTTATTTTCATGATGTTTGGCTAGAGTAGAGCGAGTGTAGTCAAAAAGATTTTTTTAAAATTATACTTTAAGTTCTGGGTTACATGTGAAGAATATGCAGTTTTGTCACGTAGGTATACACGTGCTCTGGTGTTTTGCTGTACCCATTAACCCATCACCTACATTAGGTATTTCTCCTAATGTTATCCCTCCCCTAGCCCCCGACCCCCGACAGGCCCCAGTGTGTGATGTTCCCATCCCTGTGTCCATGTGTTTTCATTGTTCAACTGCCACTTATGAGTGAGGACATGTGGTGTTTGGTTTTCTGATCTTGTGATAGCTTGCTGGGAATGATGGTTTCCAGCGTCATCCATGTCCCCACAAAGGACATGAACTCATCCTTTTTTGTGGCTGCATAGTATTCCATGGTTTATATGTGCCACATTTTCTTTATCCAGTCTATCATTGATGTACATTTGGGTTGGTTCTAAGCCTTTGCTACTGTGAATAGTGCCACAGTAAACATACGTGTGCATGTGTCTTTATCGTAGAATGATTCATAATCCTTTGGGTATTTGCCCAGTAATGGGATAGCTGGGTCAAATGGTATCTCTAGTTCTAGATCCTTGAGGAATCACCACACTGTCTTCAGCAATGGTTGAACTAATTTACACTCCCACCAACAGTGGAAAAGCATTCCTATTTTTCCACATCCTCTCCAGCATCTGTTTTTTCCTGACTTTTTAATGATCACCATTCTAACTGGTGTGAGATGGTATCTCATTGTGGTTTTGATTTGCATTTCTCTAATGACCAATGCTGATGAGCTTTTTTCATATGTCTGTTGGCTGCATAAATGTCGTCTTTTGAGAAGTGTCTGTTCATATCCTTTGCCCACTTTTTGATGGGGTTGTTTGATTTTTTTCTTGTAAATTTGTTTAAGTTCTTTGTAGATTCTGGATATTAGCCCTTTGTCAACTGAATTGGTTGCAAAATTTTTCTCCCATTCTGTAGGTTGCCTGTTTACTCTGATGATAGTTTCTTTTGCTGTGCAGAAGCTCTTTAGTTGAATTAAACCCTATTTGTCAATTTTGGCTTTTGTTGCCATTGCTTTTGGTGTTTTAGACATGAAGTCTTTGCCCATGCCTATGTCCTGAATGGTATTGCCCAGGTTTTCTTCTAGGATTTTTATGGTCCTAGGTCTTAAGTTTAAGTCTTTGATCGATCTTGAGTTGATTTTTGTATAAGGTGTAAGGAAGGGGTCCAGTTTCAGTTTTCTGCGTATGGCTAGCCAGTTTTCCCAACACCATTTATTAAATAGGAAAAATTTACCCATTGCTTATGTGTGTCAGGTTTGTCAAAGACCGGATGGTTGTAGCTGTGTGGTGTTATGTCTGAAGCCTCTATTCTGTTCCATTGGTCTATATATCTGTTTTAGTACCAGTACTGTGCTGTTTTGGTTACTGTAGCCTTGTAATATAGTTTGAAGTCAGGTAGCGTGATGCCTCCAGCTTTGTTCTTCTTGCCCAGGATTGTCTCAGCTATGCGGGCTGTTTTTTGGTTCCATATGAAATTTAAAGTAGTTTTTTCCAATTCTGTGAAGAAAGTCAGTGGTAGCTTGATAGGGATAGCATTGAATCTATAAATTACTTTGGGCAGTATGACCATTTTCATGATATTGATTCTTCCTATCCATGAGCATGAAATGTTTCTCCATTTGTTTGTGTCCTCTCTTATTTCCTTGAGCAGTGGTTTGTAGTTCTTGAAGAGGTTCTTCACATCCCTTGTAAGTTGGATTCCTAGGTATTTTATTCTCTTTGAAGCAGTTGTGAATGGAAGTTCGCTCATGATTTGGCTCTCTGTTTGTCTCTTATTGGTGTATAAGAATGCTTGTGATTTTTGCACATTGATTTTGTATCCTCAGACTTTGCTGAAGTTCCTTATCAGCTTAAGTAGATTTTAGGCTGAGATGAAGGGGTTCTCTAAATATACAATCATGTCATCTGAAAACAGAGACAGTTTGACTTTCTCTCTTCCTATTTGAAAACCCTTTATTACTTTCTCTTGCCTGATTGCCCTAGCCAGAACTTCCGATACTATGTTGAATAGGAGTGGTAAGAGAGGGCATCCTCGTCTTCTGCCAGTTTTCAAAGGGAATTTTTCCAGTTTTTGCCCATTCAGTATGATATTGGCTGTGGGTTTGTCATAAATAGCTCTTATTATTTTGAGATATGTTCCATCAATACCTAGTTTATTGACAGTTTTTAGCATGAAGAGGTGTTGAATGTTATGGAAGGCCTTTTCTGTACCTATTGAGATAATCATGTGGTTTTTGTCATTGGTTCTGTTTATGTGATGGATTATGTTTACTGATTTACATATGTTGAACCAGCCTTGCATCCCAGGTATGAAACCAACTTGACCGTGGTAGAAAAGCTTTTTGATATGCTACTGGATTCGTTTTGCCAGTATTTTATTGAGGATTTTCGCATTGATGTTTATCAGGGATATTGGCCTGAAATTTTCTTTTTTTGTTGTGTCTCTGCCAGGTTTTGGTATCAGGATGATGCTGGCCTCATAAAATGAGTTAGGGAGGATTCCCTCTTTTTCTATTGATTGGAATAGTTTCAGAAGTAATGGTACCAGCTCCTCCTTGTACCTCTGGTAGAATTCGGCCGTGAATTGATCTGGTTCTCAACTTCTTTTGGTTGGCAGACTATTAATTACTGCCTCAATTTCAGTACAAATAGGTGCAGTAAAAATTGATATAGGGGATATCACCACTGATCCCCCAGAAATACAAACTACCATCAGAGAATACTGTAAACACCTCTACACAAATAAACTAGAAAATCTAATGGATAAATTCCTGGACACATACACCCTCCCAACTCTAAGCCAGGAAGAAGTTGAATCCCTGAATAAACCACTAACAAGTCAAAAAGTTTTTGTCCTGCAGGGATACTCCTCTCCCAAACCTACAGCTAGAATGGAAAAAGCATGAATAGTTTTTTGTGTGTATGGGTATGGTAGTTTGTTTTTGCTTTTGTTTTTGAGACAGGTTTTTGCACTGTCACCCAGGCTGCAGTGCAGTGGCATGATCACTGCTTGCTGCAACTTCATCCTCCTTAGGCTCAAGCAAGCCTCCTGCCCCAGCCTCTCAAAGTGCTGCGATTACAGGTGTCAGCCACTGTGCCTGGCCAGTTTTTTATTTTTCACTTTTACAGTGTGTGACCCTTGGTGTTTCCAGGTGGCAAAAGCTTCTTCATCACCAGACTGGGGATATACAGGAGGGAAAACCAACAAACAGAACCAAAAAACAGAAAACAAGCAATCAAACACAAAATGGGAAACTGAACCCAGGGTCCTCACTTCTCAAGGGAGTCTGCATTTTCCCCCTACCTTTCAGAGTACTCTGATGATAGTTTCATGTATTTTGTTGTACTGGTTTATCAGTATAATCAGCAAGATAGAATGGGTTGAAATATATCTATTCTATCTTGTTCAGAACTAGACCAAAATGAAATCATTGTCAAGTTTTGTTTTCTAATTTTTTGTTGCTAGTCTATAGAAATAGAATTTCTATTGACTTTTGCTAATAATTTTGCTAAATTTATTTATAAATTCTTATGTTTTATTTTTATTTGGACTTTCTTCATTAAAATATTGTCTGTGAATAATGGCAATTTTCTTTCTTCTGTTTGCATATTTTTATTTATTTATTTTTACCTAATTCCACTAGAGTACAGAGTTCAGTAGAAGTCTTATGCCTAAACTTGAGGAGAGGTTTAACATTTGATCATTAAGCATCGTATTAGCTATGAAGGGTTTTGGTAGATATTTAATCACAATAAAAATATTTTTTAAATTTCCTGGTTTGCTATGAATTTTTTTATAAGAGGATTTTTATCACATGTTTATTCTATAGCTAATAAAATATCATTTTTTTCCATTTTATGGTTCAGGTGGTAAATTTTATTGATAATTTTCATATGTTAAAATAACCTTAGCTTTATGGATCAAATCCAATTTTATCATGATTTATTATCATGTTTTTTATATATTCCTGAGATCTCTTTGCAAATATTTTATTGATGATTTTCCATTTATATTCAGAAAAGAGCTTGGCCTTTAATATTTCTTTCTTGGAATGTCCTTGACATTTTTTTTTTCTAGGTTTAAGTTGGCCTCATAAATCATGTTAGAAAGTGTTTCCTCTGTTTCTGTTGTTGAATAATCGACATTTTATACTTCCTGAATGCTTGGGATGGCCTAATCGTTATTTTTTATATTGGGTGATAATTTCCTTTCTTTTTTTTTCTTTTTGCTAGAAGTCTATCAATAGTATTGATCTTTAAAAAAAAAAAACAATGTTTGGCTTCCGCTCCCTTTTCTCAAATGCAGGTCTTTGTTCTATTTCATTAATACCTTCATATTTTTATAAGTGCTTTTCTTCTATTATTCTTTATTTGTTGTGTTTTTTTTTCTAACTTCTTGAGATGGATACTTAGAAGATGGATACTTATTTAGTTCAAATTTTATTCTAATTTTCATTGTGATTTTTTTCTTTAACCCTTGAATTACTGAAATGCATGCTAAGTACAATACTTCCTGGTAATACTCTTACTTGATTTAGATGCTGGTTATGTGTGTTCTCATTTGTACTTTCTCATGAAGCTGTACACATTGATTGGTATAATTAATTCTATAGACTATTCTAGTTCATGCCAATTCAAATTAGAAAATATTTTCTTTAATTTCTGAATATTTTGGCAGTGTTTCAGTTTTCTTTTAATTATTTTAGTTTGATTTCATGTAAATGTCTTGAATTGTTTTAATCCTTTAACACTTGCTGGAAATTTACCATATGATAATGTTACTTGCTTAATCTTTTTCTGAATGCAGTGTTTCATATATGTCAATCAAGTCCAGATTATTAATCATGTTGTTCAGTTATGTAGCCATATGCATTTTTCCACTTTAATTATAGGTTAGTCCATTTCTGTTTTAGGTTATTTCATTTCTCTTTCAGGTTTTCCAATTTTGATGTATGCATTGTGTAAATATTTTCCTAGATGCATATAAATTTTTAATTATTACTTGTTATTAGTGCATTGCCCTTTTAATATTTATGAATCCTTTATATTAGGGTTTCATGCTTTAAAGTCTGCATAACTGGTTGTATGGGTGTACCAGTTTTATTTAGTGTTTGCGTGTATTTTTAAAAATGACACATTGTAATTTTTGTCATATTTATAGAGTAGAATCTGTTGTTCTGATACATATGTATGTTGTATAATGATCAAATTGGGGTAGTTAGCATATCTATCACCTCATGCATTTATTATTTCTTTGTAGTGAGAACATTCAAAAGCCTGTTTTTCATGTCTATTTTGAGATATACAATACCTTAGTTACACTACTGTACCACTGACCAATCTTTCCTCATTCTTCATTCATGGCCCTCTCCTCCCTGGTCTCTGACAACTACTGTTTTACTCTCTGCTTCTATGATATCAACATATTTTTTTGATAGATTCCACGTGTGTGAGATTATGTAGTATTTGTCTTTCTGTGTCCAGCTTATTTCACTTAACATGATGTTCTCTGGGTTCATCCATGTTGTCACAAATGACAAGATTTTGTTCCTTTTTATGGCTGAATAGTATTCTATTCTGTTTATATATGTAAACAGAATTATATGTAGGTAATATTTGTATATATATAATATGTTGTGTATACACACACACACACACACCCACCCATATTTCTAAAATCCACATCCTTCCTTGTATACTTAGGTTGATTCTATATCTTGACAATTGTAAATAGTGCTGCAATAAACATTGGAGAGCAGACCATTTCTTCAATATATTGATTTCATTTCCTTTGGATATTGCTATGGTTTGAATTTGTCTTCTCTAAAACTTATGTTAAAATTTAAGCCACAATGTGGCAGTATTGAGAAATGAATCCTTTAGAGGTGATTGGGTCATATGGATTAATCCATTCATTAATTAATGAGTTAAGGGATTAGTGGTTCACCATGGAAGGGGAACTGGTCCCTTTACTAGAATAGGAAGGAGGGAACTGAGCTGTCCATGTGATTTCCTGTACTACCTTGGTATGCCTCAGTAAGAAGGCTCTTACTAAATGTGGCTTCTCAACCTTGAGCTTCCCAACCTCTGTAACTGTAAGAAATAAATTCCCTTTATTTATAAAGTATCCAGTTTCAAGTATTCTGTCATAGCAACAGAAAATGGACTAATACAGATATATACCCAATAGTGGGATTGTTGGATAATAAAGTAGTTGTAGCTTTTCAAGGAACCTGCATAGTGTTTGCCCATAATGACTGTACTAATTTACAATACCACCAACAGTGTGTAATTATTCTTTTCTCCACACCCTTGCCAACAGTTGCTTTCCCATGTCTTTTTGATAAAAGCCATTCCAAGTAGATTGAGGTGGTATCTTACTGTGGTTTTGATTTGCATTTCCCTGATGATTAGTAATATTAACTGTTTTTTTTAAATATACGTGTTGTCCATTTGTATGTTTTCTTTTGAAAAATGTCCATTAAGGCCTTTTGCCCATGTTTTAATCTGGTTGTTTTTTTGATGTTGAATTGTTTAAGTTTCTCATGTATTTTGGATATTAACCCCTTGTCAGATGTATAGATTGCAAATGTTTTCTCCCATTTCTGTTGGAGGTCTTAATTAAAACAATCTTTTCCAGGTCCACTGTCATGAAGCATTTCCTCTGTTTTCTTCTAGTAGTTTCATAGTTTAAGGAGTTTGACCTTCAAGTATTTAATTCATTTTGTGTTGATTTTTATGTATGATGAGAGGGATAGGTCTTGTATCTATTAACATTTTTTTAACCCTTAAACTTTTTGTTTTCTTATATTCAAGTTGAATCTTTTAAGTAGCAGATAGGTTTTGTTTTGTAACTCAATCTAAGAATCTTTGTGTTTTAAGAAAACATTTAAAAGTTATATTTCATGCAACTTCTCATAGATTTGGCTTTAAATCTACTATAATATATTTTTCATTTCTCCAACCTATTAAGTTATTAGGTATTTTCTTTTCCTATTCTCCAGTGATTATCATAGAGAATACAACATGAATTCTTTTATTACAGTATAATACAATACTTTTACAACCACTTGACAATGTTGACTTTAGTTCTTTACTTCTATTTATCACCTTCTTGCCCTTCATTATCATTGACATGCATTTTATTAAGGTATTTATTTTATGTTTTAAAATTTATTTTTATTTTTTGAGATGAAGTCTCACTCTGTCGATGAGGGTGGGGTGCAATGGCAGCAGCCAAGGCTCACTACAACCTCCGTCTCAGAGGTTCAAGCGATTCTTCTGTCTCAGCCTCCCTAGTAGCTTGGATTACAGGTGTACGCCACCACACCTGGCTAATTTTTGTATTTTTAGTAGAGATGGGTTTTCACCATATTGGCCAAGCTGGTCTCAAGCTCCTGACCTCAAGCGATCCAGCCACCTCAGTCTCCTAAAGTGCTGGGATTACAGGCATGAGCCACTGCACCCAGCTGATGTGCATTTTAAACACAGAGACACCCTGTGATACAAGAAGACTTTATTATTATTTACCATATACATTTACTTTAACTGCGCTTTATTGTCTCTTGCACTGTCTTGTTTCTCTGAGTTTCCTTCTACCTGAAAAAACTTTCTTTAGTATTTTTTTTAAGAAGCTCATTTTATTTTATGTTTTTAATTTTTAATTTTGATAGGTGCATAGTAGGTGTATATATTTATGGGGTACATGAGATATTTCGATACAGGCATACAATGAGTAATAATCACATCAGAGCAAATGAGGTATCTGTCGCCTCAAGCATTTATCATTTCTTTGTGTTACAAACATTCTAAATATACTTTTAGTTTTTTTAAAATGTACTGTAAATTATCATTGACTATAGTCACCCTCTTGTGCTACTAAATACTAGATCTTATTCATTCTATTTATATTTTTGTAACCAGTAACCGTTACTACTCTCCCCCACCACTGCTCTTCCCAGCCTCTGTTAACTGTCATTCTACTCTGTTTCCATGGCTTCAATTGATTTAAGTTTGAGCTCCCACAAATAAGTGAGAACATGCAAAGCTTGTCTTCTTCTGCCTAGCTTCTTTCACTTAAGATAATGTCTTGAAGTTCCATCGACATTGTTGCAAATAACAGAATCAAATTCTTTTTTATGTCTACATAATACTCCATTGTGTATACATATCACATTTTGTTTATCCATTTATCTGTTGATGGATATTTAGGTTGCTTCTGAATCTTGGCTATTGTGAATAGTGCTGCAATAAAAATGGGAGTGCAGATAACCCTTTGATTTACTGATTTCCTTTCTTTTAGGTATATACCTAGCAGTGGGATTGCTGGATTATGTGGTAGTCCTGTTTTTAGCTTTTCGAGGAACCTCCATACTGTTCTTCATAGTGGCTGTACTAATTTACATTGCCACCGGCGTTGTAGAAGGGTTCCTTTTTCTCCACATTCTCTCCAGCATTTGTTATTATGTGTCTTTTGGGTAAAAACCCTTTTACTGGGGTGAGGTGATATCTTATTGTAGTTTTGACTTACATTTTTCTTTTTTTGAGATGGAATTTCACTCTGGTTACCCAGGCTGGAATGCAGAGGTGTGATCTCTGCTCACTGCAACCTCCACCTCCCAGGTTCAAGAGATTCTCCTGCCTCAGCCTCCCAAGTAGTTGGGATTACAGGCAAGCACCACTATGCCTGGCTAATTTTGTATTTTTTAGTAGAGATGCAGTTTCACCATGTTAGTCAGGCTGGTCTTGAGCTCCTGACCTCAGGTGATCCACCTGCCTTGGCCTTCCAAAGTGCTGGGATTACAGGCGTGAGGAACCATGCCCAACCTGACTTGCATTTTTCTGATGATGAATAATGTTGTGCACCTTTTCACATATCCCTTTGTCATTTGTATGTATTCTTTTGAGAAATGTGTGTTCCGATCTTTTGTCCACTTTTACATCAGATTATTAATTTTTTTCTATAGAGTTGTCTGAGCTCCTTATATATTCTGGTTATGAATCCCTTTCAGATAGACAGTTTGTAGACATTTTCTCCCATTGTGTGGGTTGTCTCTTCACTTTGTCGATTGTTTCCTTTGCTGTGCAGAAGATTTTTAACTTGATGTGATCCCTGTTGTCCATTTTTTCTTTGGTTGCCTGTGCTTTTGTGGTACTACTGAAGAAATCTTTGCCCAGACCAATGTCCTGAACAGTTTTTTCAATGTTTTTTTTTTTTTTCCTAGTAGTTTCATAGTTTTGTTCTTTAAGTCTTGAATCCATTTTGATTTGATTTTCATATATGGCAAGAGATAGGAATCTAGTTTAATTCTTCTGCATATGGATATACTGTTTTCCCAGCATCATTTTTTGAAGAGACTGTCTTCTCCATAATAAATGTTTTTTCTTTTATCTTGTTGTTTTTCGGATTTATTCTTTATCTTTTACCTTTGAGAGTCTGATTATTAAATGTGTTGAGGTAGTCTTATCTGAGTTAAGCCTACTTGGTGTCCTATAGGCTTCTTGTACTTTAATATCAACATCCTTCTTTAGGTTTGGAAAGTTCTTTTATTATATCTTTGAATAAACTATCTACCCTGATTTCTTTCTCTACCTCCTCTTTAAGGTCAATAACTCAGATTTGTCCATTTAAGGTTATTTTCTAGATCTTGTAGGTGTGCTTCATTTCTTTTTATACTTTTTTCTTTTGTCTCCTCTGCTGTAAATTTTTAAATAGCTTGTCTTCAAGCTATTTTTTTCTTCCACTTAATCCATTTTGCTGTTGAGATATTCTGATGCATTATTTAGTTTGTCAATTAAACTTAACAGCTTTAGAATTTCCACTTGATTTTTTGAAAACTATTTCAAACTCTTTTGTCATTTTTGTCTCATGAGATTCTAAATTTCGTCTGTTATCTTAAATTTTGTTGGGCTTTCTCAAAACAGCCCTTTTCAGTTCTCTGTCTGAAAGATCACTTACCTCTGTAACTTGGGATTGGTCACTGGTATCTTATTTAGTTCAATTTGTAAGTTGGTGTTTTCCTAGATGGTCTTGATGCTTGTGTATATTCATCGATGGCTGGGCATTGAAGAGTTGGGTATCTAATCTCTGCAGTTTGGACTTATTTTCACCTGTCCCTGAAAAGCTTTCCAAGCATTCAAAGGGAATTGAGTGTTGTGATCTAAGTTTTTGGTCATGTAGCCATATGTGTGTTAGGGTTGTGAAAGGAAAATAAATTTGGGATCCCAAACTCAGTAAACTAAAGAGAAAAGTCAAGCTGGGAACTGCTTAGGGCAAGCCTGCCTGCCATTCAAAGTCATCCCTCTGCTCACTGAGATAAATGCATATCTGATTGCCTCCTTTGGAAAGGCTAACCAGAAACTCAAAAGAATGCAATGGTTTGTCTCTCATCTATCCGTGACCTGGAAGTCCCCTTCCTGCTTCGAGTTGTCCCACTTTTCTGGACAAAACCAATGTATTAATACATTTTACATATATTGATTGATGTCTGATGTCTCCCTAAAATATATAAAACCAAGCTATGCCTCAACCACTTTGGGCACATGTCATGAGGACCTCCTGAGGTTGTGTCACAGGCATGCACCTTCAACCTTGGCAAAATAAACTTTCTAAATTAACTGAGACCTGTATCAGATGTTTGGGGTTCACATTTTGGTAACCACAAAGGGACTCTGAGTGGAGGTGCCCCTGACCTTTGACAAATCTTCTATTGATGCGTAGTACCAGATTGAGTTATCTTTATGGCTCAAACCAATAGACAATTTACTGAGGCCTGGATGCACCCCCTCCAGAAAATCCCTAATCTCCCAAAATTTGGTCAAGATCTAAGGTTTATTTTGCTGTACAACTTCTTTTTTTGGAGGTTTGCTTGCTTCCAACACAAGGAACACAAGTTTTCCTGCTTCCATGATGATGGAAGGCAGGTAACTCTTTTATGGAGTTTGAGCTCGCTCCCAATAGGGAAGATGAGTCTGAGTTCTTACCTCTTTCTAGGATGGTAGAGAGCAGTCTTCAGCCTGAGACCTGTCCCTTGGAAAGTAATTGAATTGGGGTTTGTCTTGGCTAAGTGAAGGTTAACAACCAGCTGCTCTTAATTTCTTCTTACCATTAGCGGACTTGGTAATCATATAAGTTGTGTGATTGTTTATTTCCCTTAACTGTTTTTTTTGTTGTTGTTTGTTTGTTTCTGTTTTGTTGTTGTTTCAGTCTTTTTCCCATTGGGTCTGACCAATTTTATCCAACTTGATCAAATCCAAAGGAAACTTCCAAATTAAGGGGAACAAGTCCTCTGAAGTGGCTAAATTCCCCCCTGCCACACACACACACACACACACACAAAAGGCGGTATTGTGGGCGGGGGGCCGGGGGGAAGGGCGGTGGAAAATAGCCAGCAAAATGAAAAAAAAAAAAAAAAAGTTTATCTTAAAGGTCTAAAGGAAATGTTTCCTCCCAACATAATATTCCCCATAGGGAATTGCAGTCACACTGCAGAAGATCTTTTATTTTGCCTTGGGTAGCTGGTCTAATAAACAGATTTTACACTTTATTGAAAGAATTCCTATGTCATTGTTACTAAGTTTAGTTTGCTTAGAAAAAAACTGAGATAGAAAAATTTTTAATCAAGGTTTTTACATCTGTGTAACTTTCTGTATGTGCTTTTAAGTCCTTGTGCTGTTGAGTTACAGGGCTTTAACTCCTGGGTTAAAAAGGATACCAAGTCCTGGTTAAGTCTTAACACTAACAGCAGTTAAAGCCTCATCTTCAAATCCGGTAGAAGATGCCAATTAAAATAAACTGTTTGTGAGACACAAGGCCGGAAATTAAAGCTATTCAACTCCTTAAGGCCCAGGAACCAGCATGGATGAGGTGGACATATGACCTTGTAAGGACCAATTTTGGGAGATGAATTAAGTTCAGTTTCTCTATAAATTAACCATTAATGTCAAAAGCACACTGATGCAAGACCAACATATGGGCCCCTGAGTCAGATTAATAGGGTTTTCTTTTTTTTTTTTTTGAGATGGAATCTCGCTCTGTTGCCCAGGCTGGAGTGCAGTGGTATGATCTCGGCTCATTGCAACTCCTGCCTCCTGGGTTCAAGTGATTCTCCTGCCTCAGCCTCCTGAGTAGCTGGGATTACAGGTGCCTGGCTAATTTTTGAATTTTTAGTAGAGCTGGGGTTTCACCATGTTGGTCATGCTGGTCTTGAACTCCTGACCTCATGATGTGCCTGCCTTGGCCTCCCAAAGTGCTGGGATTACAGGCATAAACCACTGCACCTGGCCCTAATAAGATTTTCTTGAAGCATTAATCAACTCCTTAATAAAGGTTATAATTTCCATTAGCCTTTTATAACCTTTATATCTTATAGTAAAGATGATTTAAATTTTATAGATTATCTATAAGATTTTGAAAACCAAATTTAATTGGCTTCATGCTGTTTTTATTAGGGTTTTTTTGGAAAACTAAGTCTCCTCTCAAAGAATGATGTTTTTTGCCTTTTTTGGAAATCCTTGAGTTATCACTTTAGTTAAATGAATGACTTATTTTACAGTGACCTGTTATTCTATTTTGTAATATCAAGTGTTTTAAACCTTTTAAACAAACTTTCCAAAATCAAATTATAAATTATGTCTTTTTCTGACTTAATTAATGCTTTAGGATATTAAGTTTCCTAAAGTCCAAAAATGACTATTTGGCTTATTTGCTATAAAAATCATACAGGAAGCATTGTCAAATATGAAATGATGTTTGACATTTTGGGTGCTGTATTTATATAAATATGTTGTTGGTATGTGTTACAAAATTACGGGAAACTCCTATAATTCTGATATGACTTAGTGTATGTTATCAGTAATAATTGTAATTGTTATGATAAATTATTGTGTGTGACATAGGTAACAAATTTTCTTGTCAATTGCATCCTTGACTGCCCTAAAACTTTTTGTCATCCGCGGACAATTGTTGTCTTGTTTTGGTCCTCTTTAGAAGGAGGTTTTATAGTCAGCTATAAAACTCTAACAGGTGCTCTTGAATGCAGGGTTCTGATAACTTTGGAGATTGTGACATTAGAGCAGAAACTTTCAGGACTATCATGTACAGCTGGAATGTTCATGAATATTATGCAGAACAGGAGTTAACTGCATGGGCTGAACTAATAGAAGACTGAACTAATCTTTTGGCATTTTTGCTTAAAACATACCTGATTCTTTGTTTTTCAAAGTCAAGAAACTTGAGCTATTAACAGTTTGTAGCAGTTGGGTTAAGTGTATACTCCTATGAACAAAATTTGGAGTGTATTTCTTTCTCTCTACCTGATTTCTCCAGAATTTGGAAACTATTTGTGAGTATGCTTAACTTATGGCAATATAGTTATTTGCATAAGTGCCATCAGAATGTTTTCTTCTGCAGCAGGACACCATTGGAGAAAGTGTTTATTTTTCCAAGGCTTTGACTAGAATAGTGTGCTTTTCTTTAAAGAATCAAACTTGATTTGCAGAGCCAATAAAAGCCCCTTAGAAAAACTGGCCTCATACTTTTTCTAAACAGTCCCTGAACAGGGTTCCTGACCTGTGGTAAGTAAAGAATGTCATTTTCTGACAGGCCCGGGAGCCCTAAGTTATCGTGGGACCTCAAGAGGAGAGGAATTTACCCAACTCATAGGTATTTGATGGTACAAATCCATGGCTGGGCTCAGCTTTAAAAAATTCTTATCTGAGATTCCTTTTATGGAACAAAGTTCCATCAAAGCCAATGTAAAATGCCTATGTGAAAAATAATTATTCTTGTTGTACTTTATACAAATAATCTGGCCAAGTATAATAAAACAAATTGGTCCTACAATGATTTGTCTTTGGTAAAAATGGGAAACTGGAGAGAGAAAAATCATGTTACAAAAACTGTAGTACACCTGTTTTTAGATTCTAGGCTTGTCCAATGTTTTTCTGTTTTTATTATTTTATACTGTTTGGACTGAATTCTAATTTTTCCTGGCTACATGTTTCCAAAATAATGTTTTCATTTGTTTTTATTTTTTCTTTTCCTTTTCTTACCCGTTCTTCCTAATTTGAAATCACTGAAAACTTAGCTGTTCTTTCTTAAAGCCCAGCAAACTCAAGCTAGACAACTTAAACTTCAGAAGAAAATAATAGCAACTTATTTACATACATAAGCCACTTTCATACCTGCCTACTAATGTATAGACTTCATAGTAATGTGGCCTATATTGATTTTCCAGGATTGTTCTTTTGTTTATTGTGGTTTTTCTCCCTTCCTCTATTTTCTCTTGGTAGGACATGAGACTTTACAATCTGCTACAAATGAGCTTTTCTAATAACTTGGGACCTACTCATTTAGGAATAATCTGTCTTAGCCTTGAGTGATCAGATGAAGCTGAGACCAGAGACTCCTTTTTTTCTAAAATTCTTTCTCCAAAAGATTTTAAAAAGACAAGGGGTAAACGTAAAAGGAAAATAAATATTTGGGCCCCCACATCACTAAACTAGAGAGAAAAGTTAAGCTGGGGACTGCTTAGGGCAAACCTGCCTCCCATTCTATTCAAAGTCATCTCTCTGCTCACTGAGATAAATGCATATCTGATTGCCTCCTTTGGAAAAGCTAACCAGAAACTCAAAAGAATGCAGCTGTTTGTCTGTCACTTACCTGTAACCTGGAAGTCCACTTCCTGCTTTGAGTTGTCCCACCTTTCTGGACTTCGTTACCCTTATTATCTTTCTAAGCAATTTCTTCTTAACTCCTGTATTAGTGACACAGCACTCCCTTGTTCACCACGGCTAGTGTCTTGCTGGTTGCATGCATCCCAAGTCCATTGACTCCAATCCCAGCACAGCACTGGGACTTTCCTAGGAATTGTGGCCTAGACTGACCTTTAAGTTTATTTAGGACTCCAGAGAAATTTAGCCAATAATGGAGTTCCAGGGCTAGCTTGAACTCAGGTTCTGACTGCTGGGAGGAATGATTCCCCTCTGGCCAGGGTTGGTGTAAATGCTCCCTCTGCAGGCACTGGCTGAATTTTGCCTGGTGTTGCTTCCTGCTGTGACTGGGCAGCACCAACTTCCAATGCAAAGTCGCATAATCACTCCATTCTCCCTTCCTCAAGCACACAGATTCTCTCTCCATGCCATGCAGTGCTACTGGGAGATGGGGCAGCAGGGGTGTAGACAATTCAAGATTGTCTTCTATCATCTTCAGTGCCTCTTTCCTTGATATGATGTTTAAACCAGGTACTGTGATTGCTCACCTGATTTTTGCTTCTTATAAAGGTGCTTTTTTGTGTGAAGAGTTGTTCAATTTTGTGTTCCTATGGGGAGGACAATGGGTGGAGGATTCTATTTGGCCATCTTACTCCACCTCCCTCTCTCTTCTCTAGTATTTCCTTTAGTAGGGTTCTACCAATGAGAAAACTATCTGAGTTCTTGTTTTCTGAAAATATGTCTTTCCCTTTAAAGGATATTATCACGGGTTATAGAATTTTAAGTTAGAATTTGCTGTAAACTAAATATTTATGGTCCCTCAAACTTTATATGTTGAAATTTTAGGGAGGGAAAAAATAATTTTTTTTCTTCCCATCTTAGATTTATTGGCTGGTGGCCCTATAACATACAAAATTAAAAATAAATCAAATAGAAGGGGTTTTTTTGAACATTTATATATACATGGGAGATACACAGGAAATAATTAATTTTCAAAGAGATAGCTTAGAACTCTAACTTATACAGCATCTTCAACAAAGAACAATAATTATTTAGAAAAGTGACAAGACAAAAGAAAAGTATGTAAGTCTTTAGGGGTAGCAAGTTGGAAGAGGACAAATAAATCAAAGTTTATTTTGTAGACTCCTCTTCTGCCATCCCCACTCTTATGGGTCTAAAGTTGTCTTCAGTGATCAATTTCTGTCTTTTTTGGTGTATAGGCAAGGAGGAACACCTTTGTAAATTTATGTCCTGCTTTTAGGCAAATAGGGAGACGGGAGAAAGCTTTTTTTGTATCTGCTTCTTCTCATTGCCTTCAGCTCAAAATAACATCGTCATTGTTACGTCAATGAAATATTTTGGAGTGGCATATTCTAGTCTCCTATAAAACTTAATCCTCAATGTGATGGTATTTGGAAGTGGGGCCTTTGGGAGGTAATTGGGTCACAAAGGTAGAGTCCTCGTTAATAGGATGAGTGTTTTTATAAAAGAGACCTCAGAGAGCACTTTTTTTCCTTCTTCTGTGTGAAAACACAGTGAAAAGACAGTTACCTATTAACCAGGAAGTGGTCCTCACTGGAAACTGAATCTGCTGTGCCTTGGTCTTGGACTTCTCAGCCTTCAGAACTATAAGGAATAAATTTCTGTTTATGGTATTTTTTTATAGCAGCCAAAATAGATGAAAACAGAAAATTGGTATCAAGAAGTAAGGGTACAGTCAAATATATAAAAACATGAAAGTGTCTTTGGAACTGAGTAATGACTAGAAGCTGGACAGTTCTAAAGTACATGCTAGAGAAAGTCTGCATTGCAAATAATGGATCATCAAGGGGGATTCTTGTGGAGACTGAGAAAGAAGAGAGCTATAAAGAAAGGCTCAATCTTCTTAGAAAGTACCTAAGTAATCTTGAAAAGAATCTAGGGAAAAATATGGTCAGTAAAAGCCATTCTGGTGAGAGATCAGATGGAAATGAAAAGCATGTTATTAGGCAATGAAAGAAGGGCAGTCGTTTTTTAAAAATGGCAAAGAAATTGGTTGAATTGTGTTTGTGTCCTACTATTTTGTGGAAGGGAAAACTTGTGGGAAATAAGGTTGGATTTTGCCTGAGGAAATATCTAAGCAAAACATTAAAAGAACAGTCTGGTTTTTCTTTCTGTTTATTTTTTTATTTAAGTTCTAGGGTACATATGCACAATGTGCAGATTTGTTACATGTGTATACATGTATCATGTTGGTGTGCTGCACCTGTTAACTCATCATTTACATTAGATATATCTCCTAATGCTATCCCTCTGCCCACCCCCAACCCTACGACAGGCCCCAGTGTGTGATGTTCCCCACCCTATGTCCAAGTGTTCTCATTGTTCAATTCCCACCTATGAGTGAGAACATGCGGTGTTTGGTTTTCTGTCTTTGTGATAGTTTGCTCAGAATGATAGTTTCCAGCTTCATCGGTGTCCCTACAAAGGACATGAACTGATCCTTTTTTATGGCTGCATAGTATTCCGTGGTGTATCTGTGCCACATTTTCTTAATCCAGTCTATCATTGATGGACATTTGGGTTGGTTCCAAGTCTTTGCTATTGTGAATAGTGCCACAATAAACATATGTGTGCATGTGTCTTTATAGCAGCATGATTTATAATCCTTTGGGTATATAGCCAGTAATGGGATGGCTGGGTCAAATGGTATTTCTTGTTCTAGATCTTTGAGGAAATCGCCACACTGTCTTCCACAATGGTTGAACTAGTTTATAGTCCCACCAACAGTGTAAAAGTGTTCCTATTTCCCCACATCCTCTCCAGCACCTGTTGTTTCCTGACTTTTTAATGATTGCCATTCTAACTGGTGTGAGATGGTATCTCACTGTGATTTTGATTTGCATTTCTCTGGCCGGTGATGATGAGGATTTTTTCATGTGTCTCTTGGCTGCATGAATGTCTTCTTTTGAGAAGTGTCTGTTCATATCCTTTGCCCACTTTTTGATGGGGTTGTTTGATTTTTTTCTTGTAAATTTGTTTAAGTTCTTTATGGATTCTGGATATTAGCCCACTGTCAGATGGGTAGATTGTAAAAATCTTCTCCCATTCTATAGGCTGCCTGTTCACTCTGATGATAGTTTCTTTTGCTGTGCAGGAGCTCTTTCGTTTAATTAGATGCCTTTTGTCAATTTTGGCTTCTGTTGCCATTGCTTTTGGTGTTTTAGTCATGAAGTCCTTGTCCATGCCTGTGTCCTGAATGGTATTGCCTAGGTTTTCTTCTAGGGTTTTTATGGTTTTAGGTCTAACGTTTAAGTCTTTAATCCATCTTGAATTAATTTTTGTATAAGGTGTAAGGAAGGGATCCAGTTTCAGCTCTCTACATATGGCTAGCCAGTTTTCCCAGTAGCATTTATTAAATAGGGAATCCTTTCCCCATTTCTTGTTTTTGTCAGGTTTGTCAATGATCAGGTGATTGTAGATGGGTGGTATTATTTCCGAGGGCTCTATTCTGTTCCATTGGTCTATATCTCTGTTTTGGTACCAGTACTGTGCAGTTTTGGTTACTGTAGCCTTGTAGTATTGTTTGAAGTCAGGTAGCATGATGCCTCCAGCTTTGTTCTTTTTGCTTAGGATTGTCTTCAGTATACAGGCTGTTTTTTGGGTCCATATGAAATTTAAGATAATTTTTTCTAATTCTGTGAAGAAAGCCAATGGTAGCTTGATGGGTATAGCATTGAATCTTAAATTACTTTGGTGAGTATAGCCATTTTCACAATATTCATTCTTCCTATCCATGAGCATGGAATGTTTTTCCATTTGTTTGTGTCTTCTCTTATTTCATTGAGCAGTGGTTTGTAGTTCTCCTTGAAGAGGTCCTTCACGTCCCTTGTACGTTGTATTCCTAGGTATTTTCTTCTCTTTGTAGCAATTGTGAATGGCAGTTCACTCATGATTTGGCTCTCTATTATTGGTGTATAGGAATACCTGTGATTTTTGCACATTGATTTTGTATCCTGAGACACTGCTGAAGTTGCTTATCAGCTTAAGGAGACTTTGTGCTGAGACGATGGGATTTTCTAAATATACAATCATGTCATCTGCAAACAGAGACAATTTGCCTTCCTTTCTTCCTATGTGAACACCATTTATTTCTTTCTCTTGCCTGATTCCCTGGACAGAACTTCCAATTCTATGTTGAATAGGAGTGGTGAGAGAGGGCATGCCTGCGTTGTGCCAGTTTTCAAAGGGAATGCTTCCAGTTTTTGCCCATTCAGTATGATATTGGCTGTGCGTTTGTCATAAATAGCTCTTACTATTTTGAGATACATCCCATCAATACCTAGTTTATTGAGAGTTTTTAGCATGAAGGGTAGTTGAATTTTGTCGAAGGCCTTTTCTGCATCTATTGAGATAATCATATGGTTTTTGTCATTGGTTCTATTTATATGATGGATTACATTTATTGATTTGTGTATGTTGAACCAGCCTTGCATCCCAGAGATGAAGCCAACTTTATCATGTTGGATAAGCTTTTTGATGTGCTGCTGTATTCAGTTTGCCAGTATTTTATTGTGGATTTTTGCATCGATGTTCGTCAGGGATATTGCTCTAAAATTCTCTTTTTTTGTTGTGTCTCTGCCAGACTTTGGTATCAGGGTGATGCTGGCCTCATAAAATGAATTAGGGAGGATTCCCTCTTTTTCTATTGATTGGAATAGTTTCGGAAGGAATGGTACCAGCTCCTCTTTGTACCTCTGGTAGAACTTGGCTGTGAATCCATCTGGTCCTGGACTTTTTTTGGTTGGTAGGCTATTATTTATTGCCTTAATTTCAGAACCTGTTATTGATCTATTCAGGGATTCAGCTTCTTCCTGGGTTAGTCTTGGGAGGGTATATGTGGCCTGGAATTTTTCCATTTCTTCTAGATTTTCTAGTTTATTTGCATAGAAGTGTTTATAGTATTCTCTGATGGTAATTTGTATTTCTCTGGGATCGGTGATTATATCCCCTTCGTCATTTTTTACGGTGTCTATTTGATTCTTCTCTCTTTTCTTCTTTATTAGTCTTGCTAGCAGTCTATCAATTTTGTTGATCTTTTCAAAAAACCAGCTCCTGGATTCATTGATTTTTTTTTTGAAGAGTTTTTTTGTGTCTCTATTTCCTTTAGTTCTGCTCTGATCTTAGTTATTTCCTGCCTTCTGCTAGCTTTTGAATGTGTTTGCTCTTGCTTCTCTAGCTCTTTTAATTGTGATGTTAGGATGTCAATTTTAGATCTTTCCTGCTTTCTCTTGTGGGCATTTAATGCTATAAATTTCCCTCTACACACTGCTTTAAATGTATCCCAGAGATTCTGGTATGTTGTGTCTTTGTTCTCACTGGTTTCAAATAACATCTTTATTTCTGCCTTCATTTTGTTATGTACCCAGTAGTCATTCAGGAGCAGGTTGTTCAGTTTCAATGTAGTTGAGTGGTTTTGAGTGAGATTCTTAATCCTGAGTTCTAGTTTGATCACACTAATAATAAATGTGATGTGGAGCTGAGAAGAATGTATATTCTGTTGATTTGGGGTAAAGAGTTCTGTAGATGTCCATTAGGTCCACTTGGTGCAGAGCTGAGTTCAATTCCTGGATATCCTTGTTAACTTTCTGTCTTGTTGATCTATCTAATGTTGACAGTAGGGTGTTAAAGTCTCCCATTATTATTGTATGGGAGTCTAAGTCTCTTTGTCTCTAAGGACTTGCTTTATGAATCTGGGTGCTCCTGTATTGGGTGCATATATATTTAGGATAGGTAGCTCTTATTGTTGAATTGATCCCTTTACCATTATGTGATGGCTTTCTTTGACTCTTTTGATCTTTGTTGGTTTAAAGTCTGTTTTATCAGAGACTAAGATTGTAACCCCTGCTTTTTTTTTGGTTTCCATTTGCTTGGTAGATCTTCCTCTATCCCTTTATTTTGAGCCCATGTGTGTGTCTGCATTTGAGATGGATGGGTTTCCTGAATACAGCACACTGATTGGTCTTGACTCTATCCAATTTGCCAGTCTGTGTCTTTTAATTGGAGCATTTAGCCCATTTACATTTAAGGTTAATATTGTTATGTGTGAATTTGCTCCTGTCATTATGATGTTAGCTGGTTATTTTGCTCATTAGTTGATGCAGTTTCTTCCTAGCCTCGATGGTCTTTACAATTGGCATGTTTTTGCAGTGGCCGGTACCGGTTTTTCCTTTCCATGTTTAGTGCTTCCTTCAGGAGCTCTTGTAAGGCAGGTCTGGTGGTGAGAAAATCTCTCAGCATTTGTTTGTCTGTAAAGGATTTTATTTCTCCTTCACTTATGAAGCTTAGTTTGGCTGGATATGAAATTCTGGGTTGAAAATTCTTTTCTTTAAGAATGTTGAATATTGACCCCCACTGTCTTCTGGCTTATAGAGTTTCTGCCAAGAGATCTGCTGTTAGTCTGCTGAGCCTCCTTTTGTGGGTAACCCGACCTTTCTCTCTAGCTTCCCTTAACATTTTTCCTTCATTTCCACTTTGGTGAATCTACAGTTCTGTGTCTTGGAGTTGCTCTTCTCGAGGAGTATCTTTGTGGCATTCTCTGTATTTCCTGAATTTGAATGTTGGCCTGCCTCGCTACGTTGGGGAAGTTCTCCTGGATAATATCCTGAAGAGTGTTTTCCAACTTGGTTCCATTCTCCCAGTCACTTTCAGGTATACCAATCAGATGGAGAATTAGTCTTTTCTCATAGTCCCATATTTCTTGGAGGCTTTGTTCATTTCTTTTTACTCTTTTTTCTCTAAACTTCTCTTCTTGCTTCATTTCATTCATTTGATCTTCAACCACTGATACCCCTTCGTCCGCTTGATCAAATCAGCTACTGAAGCTTGTGCCTGCATCACATAGTTCTTGTGCCATGGTTTTCAGCTCCATCAGGTCATTTAAGGACTCCTCTACAATGTTTATTCTAGTTAGCCACTCATCTAATTTTTTTTTTCAAGATTTTTAGCTTCTTTGCAATGGGTTCAAACATCCTTCTTTAGCTCAGAGAAGTTTGTGATTACCAATTATCGGAGGCCTTCTTCTCTCAACTTGTTGAAGTCATTCTCCGTCCAGCTTTGTTCTGTTGCTGGCAAGGAGCTGCATTCCTTTGGAGGAAAAGAGGTGCTATGATTTTTAGGATTTTCAGCTTTTCTACTCTGGTTTCTCCCCATCTTTGTGGTTTTATCTACCTTTGGTCTTTGATGATGGGGTTTTGGTGTGCATGTCCTTTCTGTTTGTTAGTTTTCCATGTAACAATCAGGTCCCTCAGCTTCAGGTCTGTTGGAGTTTCCTGGAGGTCCACTCCAGACCCTGTTTGCCTGGGTATCACCAGCAGAGGCTGCAGAACAGCAAATATTGCAGAATGGCGGATGTTGCTGCCTGATCCTTCCTCTGGAAGCTTTGTCTCAGAGGGGCACCTGGCTGTATGAGGTATTAGTCGGCCCCTACTGGGAGGTGTCTCTAAGGCCACTCGGGGGTCAGGGAACCAGTTGAGGGGGCAGTCTGTCCGTTCTCAGATCTCAAACTCCATGCTGGGAGAACCACTGCTCTCTTCCAAGCTGTCAGACAGGGACGTTTGTCTGCAGAAGTTTCTGCTGCCTTTTGTTCAGCTATGCCCTGCCCCCCGAGGTGGAGTCTACAGATACAAGCAGGCCTCCTTGAACTGCAGTGGGCTCCACCCAGTTCGAGCTTCCTGGGAACTTTGTTTACCTACTTAAGCCTCAACAATGGCAGACGGCCCTCCCCCAGCCTCGCTGCCGCCTTGCAGTTTGATCTCAGACTGCTGTGCTAGTAGTGAGCGAGGCTCCGTGGGCGTGGGACCCTCCTAGCCATGCATGGGATATAATCTCCCGGTGTGCCGTTTGCTAAGGCCCCTGGAAAAGCACAGTATTAGGGTGGGAGTGTCCCGACTTTCCAGGTACCATCTGTCACAGCTTCCCTTTGCTAGGAAAGGGAATTCCCCAACCCCTTGCACTTCCTGGGTGAGATGATGCCCCGCCCTGCTCCATGGGCTGCACCCACTGTCTGACAAGCCCTAGTGAGATGAACCCGGTACCTCAGTTGGAAATGCAGAAATCACCTGTCTTCTGTGTCACTCACACTGGAAGCTATCAAGTGGAGCTGTTCCTATTTGGCCATCTTGACAGTCTGGTTTTTTAAGACTCCTTATAGTAAAACATGAGAAGAGAGAAATAACATAATGATGAAATTGTGAATCAAAAAGGAAACAGAAGTTAAAGATTTGAAACATTTTCAGCCTATTTACTTTGAAAAGAATGAGAGAACCTATTTGGAAGAGAACAGGAAGGGTGTGGCCAACTAACCATCAGATAAGTTTAGTCAGCTAACAGGAATTAGGACCCATTATCCAAGATAATGGAATAATGACCCCAAAGATAGAAATCATCAGGGCTGCCCCTCCCAACACAGATTTAGAGTTCAAGAGCCCAGTGAGTGTGGGGCCACCACAGAGAGCCCCTGACAGGGCAGTGCCCAGTGGAACAGCAGATGCAGTGCTGTCCCCATGACGCCAGACTGGTAAAGCTACTGGCATGCAATTCCAGGCTGGGAGAGCCTCAGGTACGTGACCCAGGAACAGCTGCTATGGAGGTAGAGTTACCACAGAAAATGGCCATGGGGGCTCAACCCCTGCCTGGCAAAGCTGTGGAGGGAGGACCACTTCCCCAGTGAATCCAGAAGGCAGTACCCCCCCCCCCCAGTGTGTTCTCAAGGTGAGACTTATGCCCAAGTAGGCCTGGAGGGCAGAGCGTTTAGTCATAAATCATTATTCTCAAGCCTTAAAGTTTAATGTTGTTTGACCTATTGGGTTTGGACTTGCTTTCAGTCTCTCACTTCTTTCTTCTTTGCTATTTCTTCCTTTAGGACTGGGAATGCATCCTGTGCTTTTCCACCATTGTATTTTGAAAACACATAAGTTGTTTGATTTTATGTACACAGCTGGAAGGGAATTTGCCTCAAGATGAATTTCACCTTGAGTCTAACTCATACCTGATTTTCATGATGTTTAGATGTGACTTTGAACTTAGAACTTACAGTTGATGCCAGAAAGAGTTGAGAATTGTGGGGCTATTGGGATGGAATAAATGTGTTTTGTATGTGAAGACATGAACTGGGGGGAAGTCACAGGTGAAATGTTATAGACTGAATATTTGTGTGTCCCTCAAATCCACATGCTGAAATCTAACTCGCAATATATTGGCATTTGGGGGTGAGGCCTTTGGGAGATTATTAGATCATGAAGATGGAGCCCTTATGATTAGAGATAGAGCCCTTATAAAAGAGGCCCCAGAGAGCTATTTTTCTCCTTCTTCCATGTAAGGATGCAATAAAGAGTCATCTGTCTGGTAAGCAGAAAGCAGTACTCACCAGATGTCAAGTCTGCCAGTGTCTTGATCTTGGACTCTCCAGCCTCCAGAACCATGAGAAATCAATTTCGGTTGTTTATAAGCCACAGAGTTTATGGTACTTTTGTTACAATGGCATGAACGGACTAAAATAGAAATTAATTTCCTTCTATAGGTTCGAGAAGCTATTTCATTGTCTTTTGTTTTCTATCATGTCTGTTGAAATGTCCACTGAATATCTAACTCAATATGCAAATGATGTATCTTTTTCGTCTAGCTACTTTTAATATTTTCTTTTCAGTTTTGTTTTTACCAGTTATTATGTAATACAACATGCCAAGGTGTGTTTTTCTTTATATATATCTTGCTTAGTGTTTATAATGTTTTCTGAATCATTGGCTCAATATATTTCTGTTCAGAAAATTTTCAGCCTATATTCACATTTTTTTGTACCATTCTTTTACATAACTAATTACACATACCTCAGATGATTTAATTATTTTTCATATTTTCTAAGAAGTATTTTGTTCTCATTTTCCAGTTTTATTCTCATATTTACCTGGATGTTTTCTACTGATTTCTCTTTTGCTGTGTGTAATCTGCTATTAAATCCATCAATTTACTTCATAACATTATTATATTTTTAGGCTTTAATTTCCATTTATTTCATTTTTATGTTTTGCAGTTCTCTGGAGAAGTTTAAGTTATTGTTATCTACTTTAGATCTAAGATTTACATATGATCACTCTACTAACTAAATAATCTATGTGTCCATTTCCATCATCTTGTTCTTTTGTGTCTTGGGATTGTCTTGTCTGTAGCTATCAAGCAAATGCCATATGTTCTGTATAAAACATTACAGAGGATTATAATTATTTTACCTATCTTCAAAGGAAGGATAGCCATTCTTTTGATAATCAGAGTGGAGTTAATTTGTAAGGCTTGATCCACCTCTGTTCCAGCCCCACACCAGGCATAGCCCTCTATCATTCCTAACTAGAAGCCTGGCATGTCTGCTAGTGCTCCACCTCCTCAATGGGTATTGAGCTCCTCTTTTAATCTCCTTAGCACTATGAGACTGCTAAAACTTCACTCTGCTATTCATGAAATTTGTTAGTCTTCTCAGCCTTTTATCCAGTGAAACTGGAAAGTGTGTCTAGTGTTTTAAGAAATCCATTGAATGTTCTGTTTATATCTTTATTTTCTCTCTGAAATCTTGGTCCCAGAAGTACTAACTGCCTTGACAGATGCATAATCTCTTGTTTTTCCCCCCGCAAGTTTGTGGAATTTCCAACACCTACTGGCTTCTCTTTATTTTAGCAGTGGTCCTCTACTTGAATTCTGAACCTCTCACAGTGCCAAGAATCAGCAAATATTCTAAAGGCAAAAGTAGGGAGAAAGTCTGCTCATCACTCTGAAGTTCCCTCAGATATTGGCTCCTCCAATTTTGCCCGCGTCATCGCTTCTCCCTGTATGTGTGTTGGCAGGAAGGTGTGGGGGCAGGGATGAAGGAATGGGTGTTCTTCAACTTTGCTAAGTATTCTCAATGGGAGTATTGTTAGCTGTTTGCCAAAAATGACAACATCATAAGCAGAAGGGGAAGTTGAAGTACACATTTTAAATCTTAAATTCTTAATATATTTTAACTACATTTCTATCAAATGGTCAAATGGTTTCTGATATTATTTTTATTTGATAAACTTATGAATATGTTGGTTAAGAAAATTTAGTTCCAACTTCCTATATCTTTCACTTAAGGCATTAATAATTACTTATTTGTAATTACTAACTTAATTAGGTGATATATATCATTGTTTGACCCTTAGATTTATCACTTATTTCTTTAGTAGTTATGTGACTTTGGCAATTTACTTATGTACTCCAGCCTTAGTTAACTAATCTGTTAAATAAATGTGAAAAGATTTTTGTGGCTCAGAGATTTTCGTGAAAATTAAATCAGATATTAAAATACCAAATACCTTGTTCATGTTACCAGCCAATAAATGTAATTTTATTTCTTCTAATCATTCTCTCCTGAGTTAATGATATAAAGTAACAACAGATGAACAATTATGGATAATAGGGATATGAAAGTAAAGAAACTCCCGATATGTGAGTAATTCAGATTTGACAATAAGTGCCAACATAATCATGGAATTCAGTTAAATCATTTATAAAATTATAAGAATAGGACGAAGGGGAGAGCAGTGAAAAAAGGAAAGGATAATAATATACGTCTATCATCAGACATATAGTAGAGCCCTGAATATATGCTTTTAAAGGATTAAAGCTGTGAATCAATTATTCATTACTTTCATAAAAGAAGAGAATACCTTGCCCACTGTTGATAGAGTCATTAGATCTTTCTAATGGCAATATCCATTTTGCTGTATTTTTTGGTGCCGTATTTGTTATAGGTTCATCTGCTATCTCAGAAAATACCAAGCTGAGTGAGTCTGTGTGATTTCCTTTATCAACAACCACATCACAACAGCCACTGTTCAATTTGCTAAGGCACAGGGCCTAGCTCTCCTACACTCCTTTAGCTCAGAAATTACACCTTTTAAAAATCATACCTTTTTAAAGGTATCAAATGTTAGAACTTTTGAAGTCCTTTTATTTTAGCATTGGGTCTGATAAACTCAATTACATTTTAATGTCCTTAAAAGACAGTCCAAAGAAAAGAAGCAAAGGTCCCAAAACACAGGAAATTATTTCCTAGGACAAAAAAATGTAAGAAATAAAAGTGGCTTAGCTTAGACAAATGATTTTTTAATATAACACCTAAAATGTTTTATATATTTAAAAAATTCTGTTGCATATCCAGATAAGTCTTATCGAAGAAAAGATATGAGTTGGAATTAGAATAAGCAGAAAAGTACCTTAAAACTCTTCAATGTTTTCAGCAAAGAAGACCAAGATGTGCTACTTTTAAATAAGGCTCAAAAAGAAAAGGGCAAATAATTTAAAAATACAGACATTTCTGCTCTTGACTTATGCATATGTCTAGATGTCTTAGAAGTGATATTTAGCAAACTATTTTTGCAGATAATTTCATTGTTAATTTGCTAGTCTGGAAGGTTCAGAAAAAATTCATATGGTTAAGAAATCAAAATGATACAAAGAACAAAAGATGTGGGGGTCAATGAAAATAGAAGAACTTTGAAAAGAAAGGAATAGGAATGCTGGTATGCCTTCACTTCCAAAACCTTCTGCAAAACTGCCTCAGGAGCCAACTTTCCATGCATTGGGTTTCTTCATTTTTATTTCATTTCTTTTTTACCTATGTGTTCTACATTTTCATAAAAATGTTTTCAATCACTGCAGATTATCAAATCAAGCAAGATTTATATTTACAACTGCAGAGGTGAACCTGACTGTTGCATGGAGTGGGTCAAATTAAACATTTTTAAGAGTTGTCCAGGCTGCTTAATTTGAAAAGTAGTAGACAATGGCATGTTTTTGTGTAAGTTAATGAGGTGAGAAATATGCACTGCATCCTGGGCTGTTTCAACCTTCAGAATGGTTCTCCACTAGCAGAATTTCTAATACATTTCTTTTACTTCTTCCATGACACATTAATTTAGTTATTCTAAATAACTCAAGGTCAACTATGTGCTGGTCAGTTGCCTGAATTCTTCAAATAAGACTTAGACTTTCCTAACCACCAAAGTGGTTGAGCAAATGGAGAAAAGTCATGTCAGGAGAAGACTAAATTTTTTTCTTACCTAGTCTATGTACAAAAAAAAAAAAAAAAAAAAAGGAGAAAAAAAGAAAAATGAGCTACAGTGGTTCTTCAAACTGTGACCTGCCAAAGTCCTCAATGTTCAAATTTATTTTTTTCCCTTTCTTTCCTTTGTTTCCTCCTCAACCACTTGCTGGGTCGATAATTCCAAGACTGCCAGAAAAAGTGATCCTTGGGAGTCAGTTGCCATGAATATATATTTGTTGTAACTGTTGTTTTAAACAGGTAAAAAAGGAAGATGTAAATAAAAGAGCAATGGAAAAGTAGAAAGAGAATCCCACTCATTTCTGAATCTGTGTCTTTTTGTGTAGTATTTATCATAAAGGAGAGGCGTTGACTGCCCATATGTTTAGAGGTGGGGTAGAATAAAAAGCCCACTGCTTTGGGAAGCCAGAGAACTGGGTTCTGATCTGAGTGTGACCTTTCACTATTGTATCCTTAAATATTAGTGCATGAGATTTCCTCATGTATAAATTGGAGGCTATCAGCCCATCTCTAAGATCCCTTCCTATTTTATAAATCTTTGTTGACTAAGGTGTGACAAAGCCAGAATCCCATGTATTTCATACATTTTCTAGTTGATGTCCTCTAATGAATGTTTGTTCCAGATATCACCTTAATGACTGAGAAGCTAAAGCTGTTGCAACTAGTGGCTGTAGATTTTCCCTGAAAACTCTGAGTGAATATTTGCAGAAAATTCAAGACATTGGAAAGAAACAGGAATAAAGGTAGCCTCTGATGTTGCTTTTCATGGACAAGAAGACAAGAGTAGGGGGAGCAGGATACTGAGAGGGTAAAAATTAATCTAGAATAAGAATACCTGAAAGTCATCAATATAATTGTGGCACTAAATAAATCTTTACATGAAGATTATCTAAAGTTAGAATCAGTCAATATCTATGTTTGTATGAGATCAGCTGTTGGAGCTAATCTTTGTGTGTTTGTGTTTTCCCACTGAAATTCTTAACATACACACTGGATCATTAATTAAAGAAATAAGTTTCTAAGGGAGATTTTCTCTTTTACTCCAGAAACTTCACTCACTTTTTTGGCCCTGATCACTAAACTATCATTTTGGCAGGCATGCAGGCAAGTTGCTAGAAGCAAGAAGGGGGATGACTTTATGATATGTCAGATACTGTAGAATAATGAAATATAATTTCATTTAATGTTGACAGCAATTTAATATATATTAAATTTTTAAAAATGGAAGTTTAGTAAGGTCAATTAAGTTGTCTAAGATCATATAGCTATTAAGTGTTAGAACCTGGATTAAATCCCGGGTCTTCTCCCCTCTAATATTTTTTTCATTCTGCCATACAGCCTCTATTAGCACAACGGGGCATTATCACTAATATCTACTAATTCTGGACACTGATGAGTCTGCAATTTTATTTTCCTCTAGTTGTTAGCTAATTAGTTTGCCTGTTACTGTTTGATGGATGCTTGCAGAGGACACAGAACTTCTGGGTCAGTGACAAAGAATGTGTTACTCACAACTTATCAAGCAACTTGGGCATTAGTAGATATGCATTGGTTTCTGTATTAGTTGTCTTTTACTAATGTAACAAGCTACCACAGATTTAGCAGCTTAAAACAACACTCATTTATTATCTCTCAGTTCTGTAGATGACAAGTCCAGAGACTTGGCTGATAATCTGTTTAAGGTCTTACAAGGTCAAAATCAAGGTGTCAGTGGGCTTGGGGTCTTTTCTGCAAGCTCCAGGAAAGAATACATTTTGCAGCACATTCAAAAATCTGTTGGCAGAATTAAATTCAAATAACGTGGTTGTTGGACTAAGGACCTTGATTCTTGTCTGCTGTTGGGCAGGGCTTATTTTCAGATTTGTGAGGTCACCTGTATTCACGGGCCTGTGGGATCTTCCATTTTCAAGATCAGTGGCACATCAAATACTTTTTCTCTGAATCGCTTTGACTTCCTCTCCTCCTGTACTTCCTTGACTTTCTCTTTGGCCTGTTCTTATAAGGCCTGATATGAACATGTTATGTTATGCTTAAACTGATAATCCAGCATAATGCCTCTATTTTAAGGTCAACTATTTAGTAACCTTAATTACCTCTGCAAATGCCTTGTGTTGTGTAAGGCAATGTATTCACAAGCATGGTATCTCATTATACTCACTCTCTCAGGGATTAGGTATGGAATCTTCTTGGAGTTATAATTCTGCCTACCAAAGTTTTTATTTGTACGTCCCATGATAAAGCATGGTCCAGATGAATGCTCACATGCAGCAGTTTGGCATCCCAGTAGAGAAATTCTAACCTTGGAGAATCTACTACTTTTATAGCAAGCAGTAAGAAAGCCTGCTATTTGTTTAGTAGAAAGATACTTTATCTCTCAGGGTTACCAACTGCATAAACAAAATCCTTAGGAATTACTAGTGTAAAGAACAGTCAGGGCCTCACCTTCTTGACACAGTTAAGTTAGTAAGACTTGTAGGAAGCAAGAGACTCATAAAATACTGTCTCTCCCAACATACTCCCAAAGTTCTTGAAAAACTCCAAATGAGAATTTGACCTTTAATCTCTAAATACACAGATTATTCTTAACCAAGTAAAAATATTTCTTCCAGATCAGGCTTTCAGTTACCTTGAAAAGTACATTCCCAGAATGTAGTACAATTCCCAGAAGTGTGGGTGTGGAAGGCAAAAATGAAGCCAACTGTTAAATTCTATGCACTATGGGTGGATAAGGGGTAGTCTCTACCATTTAGATAAGTGACAGCAACAGGCAAGAATGAAGCCAACCTGTGAGGAAGCTCAGGATGGCAGATTAAAAAGATGTAATGGAAATACCCTTGATATATTATCATGGGAGTTGAGGTTTGCACCTTACCTCTATTGACATGTGACTTTAGACTAATCACTTAATTTCTCTGAGCTTTTGTTTTCATGTCTATTGAAAACCTAGGTAATAATGTCCTGAAACTCTTGGGGTGTCGCATTTCTAGCTGGAAACCTCGGTGGCCCGTGGCACCTTTGCCCATTTTTGTTTGGGCCTGCTGGGCTCATTCCACCCATTCAGCCTGGCAGACTGCACTCACCTCATGCTACTGGCCTGGATCCCATGACTGCCAAGGGCAAGCCAGGCGCAGAGAGGCAAGGGGCATGTAAGCAAGTGAGTGTGGGGTCTATGCAGTGTGCCACACTGGCTGCTGTGGTGGGGTGGGCAGCTACAGGCACCAGCACAAGTGCTGGCTCCATGAAAGTCTTCAGCTGGATCAGATGCATTGTGGGTGGCTTCTGCTGTAGGCACCTGTCTCTGGATGAGAGGAACATAGTGGTGCCTGGAAGCTTGGAGACACCAGAAACCACAGAGCCCCAAAGAGGGTCTCACAGCCCTGGCTCAGGGAGCCCCTAGGTCTGGGCTCCCAGAATGGCCTCAGCTCTTCTCTCCTTGTTGCCCACAACATGGTGAGCGGGGGAGGGCAGTGTTTCAGCCCTGCTTGTGTTACAGCTTTTTCAGTCTCACCATTCAGCAGGTGCCGAGTTCCTTTCCTGCATCCAGGAAGAATGAGGTATGCTGACAACCAGAGGGTGATCAAGGTGAAGAGGTGCTTGACTGAGTGACAGAACAGCTCTCAGGAGACCCAAAATGGGTAGCTCCTATCCGCAGGCAGGTCATCGCAACGTCTCTGCTGCTCTCAGCAGAGAGGAGACCCAGAGCAGGTAACTCCTATTTGCAGGCAGGTCATGCAACATCTCTGCAGCTCTCAGTAGTGGACAGGAGACCCAGAGTGGGTAGCTCCTATCTGCAGGCAGGTCATTCCAACATCTCCGCAGTCCTTAGCGGAGAGGAAACCCAGAGCAGGTAGCTCCTATCCACAGGCAGGTCATCTTGATGTCTCTGTGAGTCTAGCTGAGTCCAGGGTTTTTATGGACTTCAGAAGGGAGAAGTGCATGCTGATTGGTCCATGGACGGCCATCATTGGGCCTAGAAAAAGCACCATAAGTTCTTGCTCTGGGCCAGGAACTCCACCCAGAACTGACAGCCTGGACCCCATGCTTCAGGCTGTCCCTAGCTTGAAGGTGTGCTTCACCAGGGACCTACCCGTTTCCACCTAGGAGTCAGTCTGCCTCCTGCTGCCATCAACCTGCTGTCCACAGTGCCCAGGCTGTTCATGCCAAAGGGTGCTTGCAGACCTGTGCCAAGCACCCTCAGTCCCCCTCAGCCTCCCTCCCATGATCATCAATGCCTAAAGACCAGAGGGGGGCCAAGTTGGCAGGGGTTTGGTGTGTCAGTGCTGCCTCAAGAGTGTGCACACCTGCTGGGTCACAACAGTACCTGGCTCAGCCTCAGCTTTGTTCCAAAATCAGAGTCGGTGCTAGGAGTTTAGGGAGGCCAGGCAGCAGAAGCAGACATCTTCAAGCCTGCAGGGGCAAAGGGTGTTCCCAGGCCCCTGAGAGTGCAGGAATGTCCAGGTCCACAGCTGTGGCTGGGCAGCTGCAACCGCACCTGGGAGGGTGGGGCTCCTGCCCCGCCAACTCAGAAAAGGACAGGGCTCCCACCTGTTCCTGGCCCCTGCCAGCTCCATGGAGCATGTGGTCCCCACTGCACCTCCCCTGCTGCAGCCAGAGTCTTCACAGTGGCCCCTCCAGATGGGCCATTGCTGCCATCAGTAATATCTATCTTACAGATTTATTGTGAGAAGTAAATAAGATAATTCCTATAAAGCTAGTAGCATTATATTTGCTATAGAGTACAAATCCCACAGGTTTCTCCATCATTCCCCCTTCCACTTAACTCAAAATATATCCATAAAAAGCAATCTGGCATGAACCTACCTTGATATGATAGAACATTGCAGCTTCCATCCCACACTCCAAAATGTCCACTAAATAGTAATAGGTACCATTATTAAATACCACCACTGTGCAGTAGGCTTCCTCTGAAAATCAGCTTCAAATTTAGCTTGACTGTGTACATGATAAATAAATGCGTGATCCCGAATAAGGATTATGTTTACATAAGTGTGTGGCTCCCTTAACTAAAAACATTTTACTTTTGTTTACTCCTGAGTTTAGAGAGATTTCAAAAGATAAACTTCGAGTATTATATAATCAATGTTTAATTCATGTAGAAGTATATATTAGGAATAGAATAACAAGAAGCCCCAAACTTTGGAAAATGTGAGCCATTCTCTAAGATAAATATTCACCTGCAAGAGACTTTGAGAAAATTATGCTGGTTCCACTGCCCTGGGACAGTTTCCCAGACCCCTTAGGGCATAAGGCCCTGAGGACCACCTACTCAAGTGTATTCCTTTCCTTCATATCACAAAGGCTTCAGTACAATTTTGTGGTGTTATTGCTTGGCTCTGTAATCATTATTGTGGTTAGATTTTTTTAAAAAGCTCATTTTCATGCTTTCCAGCACAGGATCAGCTTTGCAGTGGAAAATACATTTATAAAAATATGTTGTTGCGTGTGAGTAACTTGCATTTTGGGCTTGTCCCCAGACCACCTGGAACACCTTCGTGAGTTCCAGTGATCCAAAAGCTACATTGTGAAAGATGGCAGGATGCTTCGTTAGGTTACTACTGATGGTGCTTTGAGATCCCCAAATAAATATCAGAGCCAGTTTATTGTTCTCTTTTAAAGTCATTCTCCTTTTGCTGTAAAGTGTACTTTTTTCTACACATTAGTGTCTTGGTTAGTATTTGAAATGTGCAGCATATAAAATAATAAAAATATTGCCTTTTACTTTAGAAAGAGGTAAATATTTTAAATGACTGTAACATTCTGAGAAAGCTGCTGCCTGTTTTTCTAACCCGGACACTGGAGTCTGCAAAGTACAGACAACACCCTCAGAGCCTACCTCAGGGTTTATAGAAGGCCTAGTGTGTGGTCAAGACCTCTAGGCTTGCAGTTAAAAGTTCATACCCAGGATGGACTTGATGGTATTGATGGCTTTTTATAATTAAGTTGAAACTGTCCTCTGGCAAATATCCCAAGCCCAAGCAGTCAGTCCCTTGAGCTACCTACCACCAGTGTAGGGACATGAAGCCCCACAAATTTTTCCAATGCTCAAGAATTCTGATTTTTAAATAAATATTAATGCTCCAATTTCTGTGCTTTGGAAAGAGTAAAAGAAAAGGCTTAGGAATCTCGCCCACAAATTTCATGGTTAGAGAGAACTAACTACCTGACCAGCAGACAGAAGAGGCCAAAGGCACACCAAACCACACAGTGGAAGCTCAGTTTGCCAAAACTGTGGCTGAGTTGAAGTGGATTTGGCCCTAGATAAATTAATTCCAGACACCCGGTGGTCTGAAACAGAAAAGGCAAAAGTAAGCAAACTGATTGGTAAAACGGTAAGCTTTTTTCCCTCCTCATCCCTTTTTTATAAGAGTTCCTCTCACATGTGCCTCTCATTTTCCCACACAACAGTTGAAAGGAAGCAAAGTGTGGCAGGTGGCAGCACAGGTTTGAAGTCCTGCTGCCAGGGCCAGAGGTCTGACAAATGTTCCATGTGTTCTCTAGCCACATGAGGCGGACCCTTGTACTTCTAAACGAGAGGGCTGATCTCCCTGATCTCCTTCCACTTTCCCTTTTTTCTAAAGTGAGTTCATGTGCTTTTGATAGCAAGCCTTTAAGTTTGCATAAACTGACTGGCAACTTCTAGAAAATAAATCCGAGGTACCTGCTGCATCAGACTTTGGCTCTTGCCCTTTGGAAGTATTAAACTTGACTTAAGTTTTGTCTTTATCTGTTTTTGTTGTTGTTGCTGTTAATACAAGGGAAAAACATAGATAAGAATACAAGCTTTAAATCAAATGTCGGGTATCCATTGTACTTTCATCACTTGTTGCCTCGAATTTTTAAAAAAATTAGTTTGATTTTTTTTTTTTTTCATAGATTTGATTTTGCTTTTAGGTAATTGCTTCTGATACAAAAGAGCTCCCTCTAGCCACGAGCTTAAATATTACACATCCTGCTGAGCAGAAGAAACTTCCCTTAAATATGGGCTTGTTTATGTAGCAGTAAAACTATATTCTGAATATCAGTGATAAGGTTTCTGCAGAGCTATTTAACTTCCAATTTATTGAACTGGACCTTTTACTTTTTAAAATATTATTGACTGGAAAATATTTCTGCAGAAGGCAAATAATGAGCGATAGCTATTGGTGGTAGGAGTTAGCTTTCAAAGTAAGAAACTGGAGCTGTTTTATATCATTTAAAGTGAAATTCCTCTTTATACTCCTTAAAAATACTTAGGGAAAAGCTAAGGTCCAAAAATAGTTTCATTTTAAGCTTCGATCACATAAAAGGAAAGCATAAGTCTTGCTGTAGAAGGTGAAGTCCTTTGTGTGAGTTTATATAAAAAGGTAAACGTAAAAATAGAAAATATTTATACATAATGTTATTTTAAATTAACTTGTGCTGCTGTTTTACCAAGCGCTACACTCCATTTCTTCATGTAATTGTGCTTGTTTGTATATTTATGCTTTTAGTGTGTTCACCTGTAAGTGGTAAAAGAAAACTGAAGTATACGAGCAACACAAATCTAAATTATTTCCAAATATGTTTTTACTGTGATAAACCAGTAGGCTTCTTGAAAATTCCCAGTCAAATGGCAAGTTCTATGAGGGTAGGCTCCTTTCACTCAAAACTGCCACCATCTTCCACACAACTGGGTGATGAATGTCTCATTATCTTTGCCAAGTGGTCTTCTCGGAATTGGATAGAAAAAGCAAAACGAAAACAGAAAACTTGAGAGGCATGGCATGTGGAATAAAATAAAATTTTGATAGAATGGGGTATTCATAAATATAACAAAATTATGGCAGACGTGAAAGTTAATTTTAAAGTTATTAAAATAAAAGGAGTTATCTTGGAATAGATTTATCATAACCATTATTAGCATATAATAGCAATTACAGCCTTGGTAGCAAAAGCTTTATTTTTTTTTTTAAGACGAGGATGTGGATGTACATAGCTCAAACTTTATTTTCTTTCTTATTTTTTTAGTATACTTTAAGTTTTAGGGTACATGTGCGCAACATGCAGGTTAGTTACATATGTATACATGTGCCATGTTGGTGTGCTGCAGCCATTAACTCATCATTTACATTAGTTATATCTCCTAATGCTATCCCTCCCCCCTCCCCCCACCCCACGACAGGCCCCAGTGTGTGATGTTCCCCACCCTGTGTCCAAGTGTTCTCATTGTTCAGTTCCCATCTATGACTGAGAACATGTGGTGTTTGGTTTTCTGTCCTTGTGATAGTGTGCTGAGAATGCTGGTTTCCAGCTTCATCCATGTCCCTACAAAGGACATGAACTCATCCTTTTTTGTGGCTGCATAGTATTCCATGGTGTATATATGCCACATTTTCTTAATCCAGTCTATCATTGGTATACATTTAGGTTGGTTCCAAGTCTTTCCTATTGTGAATAGTGCCTCAATAAACATACGTGTGTATGTGTATTCATAGCATCATGATTTATAATCCTTTGGGTATATACCCAGTAATGGGATGGCTGGGTCAAATGGTATTTCTAGTTCTAGATCCTTGAGGAAATCGCCACACTGTCTTCCACAATGGTTGAACTAGTTTACAGTCCCACCAACAGTGTAAAAGTGTTCCTATTTCCCCACATCTTCTCCAGCACCTGTTGTTTCCTGACTTTTTAATGATCACCATTCTAACTGGTGTGAGATGGTGTCTCATTGTGATTTTGATTTGCATTTCTCTGGCCAGTGATGATGAGCGTTTTTTCATGTGTCTGTTGCTGCATAAATGTCTTCTTTTGAGAAGTGTCTGTTCATATCCTTTGCCCACTTTTTGATGGGGTTGTTTGATTTTTTTTTTTGTAAATTTGTTTAAGTTCTTTGTAGATTCTGGATATTAGCCCTTTGTCAGATGGGTAGATTGTAAAATTCTTCTCCCATTCTGTGGGCTGCCTGATCACTCTGATGGTAGTTTCTTTTGCTGTGCAGAAGCTGTTTAGTTGAATTAGATTCCATTTGTCAATTTTGGACATAGCTCAAACTTTCAATTGTTCTGAGAGAATTCAAACGGCACTAAGTAACTCCGGATTCTCAGTTATCCGACTGGAAATACCTAGAACTTCGTCTTCACCCAGAGTTTTCTAGTACTTTACCATTTTTATTTTGCATGCACATACCTTGCATGTGCGAGTGATTATGGCATTCCCTGAAGCACAGTAGTTTTGAGATGATAAACATCTTTCTCCTTTCACTTCTCTGAGCAAAGATTTTTATTTCTGCATCAGTTTCTCTGTGAATGGCAATTACACCATTTCTTGGCAAGATGGCCAACATTTCACAGTTACTTTATACTCTCAAGATCAGCGTGACTGTGAGCTCTCATGAAACTAGTTGTGTGTAGTTTAGTTAGAATATAGTAAGTCTCAAGCTAATCTTCAGCATTTGCTTGGGTAATAAATATACACTATAATGTATAGCAAAAATTTAGAAATTTGTTTATGCTCTCATTAACATTTGAAGTGAAAAGTAATAAGTATGCCTGTTTTTTGTTCTTTGTGATTGAATCTTATAGATTGGATGCTGATTCCATATACTGACCAGTGTATATCATGCATCAACATTTATAGGTTCTACTTCTATTTTCCACAGAGAGAGAGATATATACACGCACATGTATTTACGTGTGTATACATGCACACGTATTTACGTAAACACATATATGTGTACACACACGTATATATACGTGTGTGTACACACATGTACATACATATACACGTGTGTACACACGTACATATACACATGTATATACACACGTACATATACACGTGTGTACACACACGCACATATACGCATGTGTGTACACACAGGTACATACATATACACGTGTGTGTACACACGTATATACATATATAAACATATGTGTGTATGTGCATATATGTATATGTGTGTATATATGTATATATGTGTGTATATATGTATATGTGTGTATATGTGTGTATATATGTGTGTATTTATGTGTGTGTATGTGTGTGTATGTGTGTGTATGTGTATATGTGTGTATGTGTATATATGTGTGTGTATATATGTGTATATGTGTGTGTGTATGTGTGTAAATCATCTTATAGATTGGATGCTGATTCCATATACTGACCAGTGTATATCATGCATCAACATTTATAGATTCTACTATTTTCCACAGAGAGATAAATATATACACACACATATACATATGTGTTTATACATATATGTGTATATATACATGTGTGTATATACATATACACACATGTATATGGGTGTATATGTGTGTATATGTGTTTATATACACATATACACACATATATACATATATGTACGTATATGTGTATATATACACATATACACACATATATACATATATGTGTGTATATGTGTATATATACACATATGTACATACATATGTATATACACACGTACATATATATTCACATACATACACAATTAGTTAACTAAAATATCAGAGGACAATTTTAAAATATACTTCTGATGACTTCTCTAAGAAATATATTTCTGCTGGGAAAAAAAATGGTGGGGTTTCCTGTGGGTGGATGAGTTTGGGTTCCCTCTCAGCAAGATATATTTTCAGTTTTCCCCTCACAAGCTTTTACTTACATATGGTGTGGTTAATATTCTGGGGTCTCCTCACTATCTCTGGCCTCTCTTGTGGAATTGTCTGCATCAATAGTTCCTATATTAGTGAGCAAATTAAAATTTAACTGCAACAAAAGTGACTTGTAGCATTTTAGTTTATGGCTACAACTTGAAAATCTTTATAATGTGGTGCTTTTTATTTTTACAATACAGCTTGACCTGTAATCTTCCTCTGGCATCAGTGCTGACTAATTAGATATATTGTTTATTGAAATCCAAATCATTTATGCAACTAATAATTATTAAATGCCTACTTATTATGCCAACTAATAATTATTAGTGCCTATTATGTGTTAGAAGCCGTTTTAGGTGTTGAGATGCAGCAATGTATTGCTTGATGAAGTTTCAGTTTTAATGGTTGATATCATTAAAAATACAGAAATAAACGACATTGTTTCTATAATGAAAGATTGTAATAGTAAAGGAATGCATCGATTGCTTACAAGGATAGAGGACACAGACTTAGTCAAATCAAAAGACAAAGGGAAGGTTCCCTGGAGAAAGTGACCTTTGTGTGGAACATTCTTGCCAATTTGATTAAAAATTCAAGTATTTTATCATACATGATTTATCTCTACCCTCTGAGTTCTGTTGATGGGGTAACTATTTTTATTTTGGTTGATCACCAATAGTAGGTGCAGACAAGTACACACATTTTTCTTTTCCACTGTGGAAAAAAGATAATCTATTTGTTCTTATTTTTATGCATCTGAGAAACAGATGATTCTAACTCTTTTAAATACACAACCCCTTGGGACTGAAATTTATTCAGAACAGAAGTGTCCTGCTTCTTGTCTAGAGCCAGAATAGTTATTCATAAACCATCACGATGTTCAGATTTTTAACCTGTCATTTTATAACAGATTTTTGGAGAAGAAAAACTATGATTCCTAATCTTTTGAAATGACTCTTTGGGGATCTGAGAAACTGCACATTCCTGACTCGAAAAGATTTATAATAGCAAACAAAATCCAAGTTCACACAGCTCACTTTGAGAGGTAAGAGTATGTTTAGAGCAAGAAATGTCAGAATTCTCCAGGACTCTGCTGATTATTCTCAAATTGGTGAAGAACTCATTCTTTCTCATTTAGCTAATTTGTCAACTTCTCAAAATAAATATCACATGTTCTAATTTGGCATTTAAAATTGAAATTACTTAAAAATAATAGTATATTTGATACAGAAGGTACTGACTGTGGAAGTCTCATACTTTTTATCCAGCCAAGTCTAACATAATAGCTTTTTGAATATGGCACAGTAAAATGGTTGTTGTTTCGACTTTTATTAGTCAAGTGTGTTTTGAACATATATACCAAAGTAAGCTTAAAATCAGGCATATTTTGGAACTTGAAAAAAACTAAATGTTAGAATGCCTTGCAGCAAGAAAAACTAGGGTTGAATTATTTGAAAATCACTTAATCTCCCATTTAAATCGAATTTATTTTGTACTTTCTTAATAGTTGTAACACAAAGAATGTTTTACTCACATGAGTTAAATGTTACTTTCTACTTATTCTCTAGATACTTTCAAAATATAAGCTTAAAGAAATTCTATCATGGCATGCTTAGAAAGCTATCATTAATTTAGTAAAATGGCACATATTTCATAGATATTCTTCAGAAAAGTCTACCAATTCAATCCAAAGCTAATTTAACATTACTATTTGTATTATCATTATCGTTAGTAACGGGGTCTACCAATATATAAAATTTGACCAAGTGTGGAATTTCTCAGTTCTAACACAGAAACCATCCTATTTTGCTTAAAGTAGCATTTTCTTTTTATGCGTGGAAGATGGAGCTTAGGGACAACATAATTTTACAGATGTGGGTGGGTAGGGTTGGCAGTGGATAGGGAGATGGGGTGCCAGGGCACAGTAGAAAAAGCCAGGAGGGGGGAACTTCTACAAGTTTCTACTCCTAATTAGAACAACTGGCATGCAACTAAGATCTAAATGAATGTGAGACCTTTATGTGTTGTGTCGGGGAATAGACATAGAGCCTTAAGTAAGGGGCCACATTGAAATGGAAGCACTGGAATGGAGACAGAAACTCAGAACACAAGGTATATCATATGATCAGTTCACTCCCTAGTACATTTTAATGGGATAGAGTTTAGAAATAGATTTAAAGGTTAAATTTTAAATTAATTACAACAAAATCTAACAGGCTTTTAGTTTACACTATGAAGACTTTTGAGAGAGCTGATAGTATTTTCCTAATCTAGGGCTGACTAGTTTAATGTCTTAATCCTCCCTCTTTATTAGTTGCCAAATTGCTCCGTTTTCATTAATTATCAGATTGGTCAGTGGCACAGCTGAGAAAGTTTAACAAGTATTCATTTCTAGAAAAAGAGAACCCACTCTTGGGTAGAGATGCTAGCAGCAAGGCTGAGACCTAACATGACCCTGGCACAGCGAGATGGAGGAAGAAGGCATAGAAAGTACTCGGTGGGGCAAGGAAGTTGCTAATTTCAAAAGCACTAGCCAAATACACGTAACTGTGATGACATCATCTTGGAAGACAAAGGCTGTGTGTCCCTTGATAACAGTAACCTGAGATGCAGTTTGTAAAGAAAATAGTAAAACTTAAAACTGGTGGTATAAACTCTCCTCTACTAGACTAAGTTATGAGATTCAGAGGAGAAATGGTTACATAGAGGAACCTCATTTTAAGAACATGGGTCATCTTGTAGCAACAGAAGAGAGCTCTTATATTTGTGAAGTTTGGACAGATATCTTAATCCATCTCCAATCCTTAGAGAAAGCACTGGAAAATAATTCTGGGAAATATAATTTATTAAAAAGTAGTAATGAAAAAAGGATACATTCAACAACATGCTAAGATACTATGTAAGAAAAGGTGAAGTCAAGCACAGCAGAAAGACTCATGTGTGTAATCCCAGCTACTTGGGATGTGGACATGAGAGGATCGCTTGAGGTCAGGAGTTCAAGACCAGCTTGGGCAATGTGGCGAGACCCCCCCATTTCTACAAAAATTTAAAAGATATGTATACAGATGTGATGTCACATGACCATATTCCCAGCCTCTTGGGATGCTGAGGAAGGAGGATCATTTGAGCCCAGGAGTTTGAGGCTACCGCGAGCTATGATAGTAGCACTGCACTTCAGCCTGGGCTACTGAGTGAGACCCTATCTATTTTTTTTAAAGATGAAAATAATTGGCATAAATTTCCTATAGGTGACAACTCATCAGAAAAATGTTGCCATTAAGATGGATGAAAATCATAACCTAACATACCAGTTGGTATTTCATCAGAGAATTAGAACAACTGTAGATGACAGACTAAAGGATTTTCTCTAGGGTTTAGAAGGTCCAGCCTTATGAAATGTGGGGAAGTACCTCTGCATCTTAAGTTGATCTTGCAGTCTAGCAAGAATGAAAGTTGTGAAGGAAACCAGGATATGGATGAGAGTAAGGAAAATCTGGTCATTACCTCCATTTTTTATTTTGATCATCCATTTTTATTTGTTCATCAATGACAAGAGCATTTTATTTGCTGAATAACAGTAGAATTTTTGAATACTAAATAGCATTACCTCAAATTTTTGTGCTATTTGCTATGTAAAGGATATGGGTACAACCCTATTTTAAATTTAGTTTGTTATATTAACATTTTTCCATTACTTTCTAAGTCTAGACAATGAGCAAACAATGAATCAAGTGCTAATTTTTAGCATTTGTCCATTTCTGTGGTATAAATACTCCTATGATGGACAATTTCAAGCTACTAACATGACATCACTGGACACAAATTGGGAAGAAATGCACAATAACACATTATTAAAGTATTTTCACAACAGAGATACAATAGACATAAATAACCTCAAGGGTATAGACAGTAGTAATATATAATAAGTAAGAAGGAAACATTAGAGTATTTATTGTCTTTATGGTCAATATTATACACATAGTTGTAAGTTTACATCATTTCATTTTTAAGAATAACTGTGTTTAAAACAATTAAATTCTGGAAAATTAGTAATCAGCTCTTACAAGCCAGTATGAGCTAGCTCCAAGATATTACTGAGTTTAGAGTTTTCTCATAAAATCATCAAATTGCACACAGCAATTGTGCATTTCAGTGTATGAAAATTAAACCTCAAAAAGGCTTACTAATTGGTTGATGTGCTTACATTACTGTGGGTTTGCAATCTTAAAATTATTGTATATTCTAGGCTTAAAAAATGTATACATATATTGATAATGGGAGACAGTTTTCTCACTCAAAGAAGGAAGTTACAAATATAAAAATGGAGAGACTAGAATAATCCTGTCCTGTTGGATTTTAATTGAAGTAATTAACTAATTACATATATATACACACACCTATATGTACATGTGTATATATATGTATATATGTGCAAGTATATATGAAGATGTAGATAAATACATGTATCTCATAGGTATGTATATATGTACATGTGTATGTATATACTAAGATAGCCTGGAATCAATGATTTACTAGCCAATCAGAGTACAGCTATTGTGCAGTACCTGTTCTAAATACTATTATCATTAAAAAGAACCAAGGCTTCTTAGAGAAATACCTGATTACAGGGCTAAGAAAGAAAAGTACAGGATGAGCCTGAAAATATTTTTTGCACTATAATAAATTAAGGAAATGTTCAAAGAACTGAGTATATATTAAAAGGACACAGAAGACAAGTAACAGTAATAGATTATAAACAATTGAATGATTCTTGAATCTATAAATGCATTGATTAAATAAGTGAATAAAGAATAAAGGAAAGTTTTTTTATATTGTAAAATTTTAATTAAGATGGAAGGAAGAATGGGGTTCGAAATTCAAAAGTGGATGATTAAAGTAGTTGATTAAAATTTGAGGAGTAAGATATTTACATAGCCTCAAGATTTATCACCCAAATTAGTTATTATAAGTTAACATAATTTAATCAAGAAGAGATCTGGTAGATGTTACCTAAATCAAGTGATAGTGTTAATCTCACCAAAATCAGAAAGAAAATATGTGCATTCTAATTTGAATCACTGAGAAGCAACAATGTTACATCAATGGCATTCTAAAAATGAGTAGCCTGAATCTAATCAGGAGGAAATATTAGAAACACCCAAATGAATAGGATTTCTACAGAATAACTGGCTTTTGTCTTTGTCAAAACTTCCAATGTCAAGAAAAAACAAAGAATTCAGAACTCTTCCAGTTTAAAGGAGATTAAAAAGGCATGGCATGACCAAATGGGATTTATCCCCCAAAATGCAAGGATGTTTCAACAGTAAGAAATCAATCAATGCAATTTATCATATCAACAAACTAAAGACAAAAACCCACATAATTATTTCAACAGATTCAGACAAACAGTTGTAAAAATTCCATATCCATTCATGACAAAAACTCTCAACTAATTGAAGGGATCTTTGACTTGATAAAGAGGATCTACCGAAAATCTATAGCTAATATCCACTTAATGGTGAACGACAATGCTTTCCTTCTAAGACCAGGAATAAGGCAAGATGTTTTATCATTGTGAATCGTTATGCTAGGTATCTAGTCAGTGCAATAAAAAAAGCATAAAAATCGGAAGGGAGAAATAAAAACATCTTTATTCACAGATGACATAATTGTCTAGGAAATTTCAAATAATCTACAAAAGAACTGGTGTCTGTGAAAATGACACTGGGATTTTGATAGGGATTGTACTGAATCTGCAGATCACTTTGAGTAGTATGAACATTTTGACAATATTAATTATTTGAATCCATGGATATAGGATATCTTTATATTTGTGTCTCCTACAATTTCTTTCGTTAATACCTTATGCTTTTCAATGTATAGCTTTTTTCCTGAAAGAAGTCAGATACAATAATGTACAATTCATTTTATAAGAAATTCTAAAAATGAAAAAACTATAGAGACAAGAATAAAATCAGTGTTTATGAGAGGCTGGAGATGGGGAAGATGATTTCATATAAAATATTATAGGGAAACATTTTACAGTTCCGGAAATAAACATATTGATATTCGTGGTTGTTAAACAACTGTATTCAGTTATTAAAACTCATAAAGCTGGATGTCTGACATCAATGAATTTTACTATATGTAAATTATTCCCCAGTAAACTTGACTTTCAGTAAAAGACATGATAACCAGAGGCAATGAATAACAACTTTTGATTCTGGACAATGGAAAAATGAACTATAAAGGACATTATTAGGACAATTGACATTTGAATATGTCCTATTTATTAGATAATATTGTAATTACTATATTAAGGTTCCTGATGTTGATTATTTTCCTGTGGTCATTAAGGAAATGTCCTTGTTAGAATCCACCCAAATGCCCATTAATGATACATGGGATTAAAAAAATGTGGTATATGTACACCATGGAATACTATGCAGCCATAAAAAGGAAGGAGATCATGATCCTTTGCAGGGTCATGGTTGGAGCTGGAAGCTATTACCTCAGCAAATTAACACAGGAACAGTGAAGCAAACACTCCATGTTCTGAGTTATAAGTGGGAACTGAACAATGTGAACATATAGACACAGGAAGGTGAACAACACACACTGGGGCCTGTCAAGAGGGTTGGGGGGAGGGAGAGAATCAGAAAAACAAGCTAATGCATGCTGGGCTTAATATCTAGCTGATGAGTTGACAGGTGTAGCAAATCACCATAGTACACGTTTAATTATGTAACAAACCCACACATCCTGCAGAGGTACCCTGGAACTTAAAAGAGTTATTGTTTTCAGAAAATATGTACTAAAGTATTTGTTGTTATAGGGACATGTTTCTGACCATATATATAAGTCTATATGTATAAATGTAAATGTCTATACATGTATGTCAATATATGTATACATATATGCACGTACAAACACAAGATAGAGTGAAGAGAAGAGGAAAGGAGAAAAGAGAGGAGAGAATGATAAAGCATTTGGGACAAAATGTAAACAGTGGATTGGGCAAAGGGTTTACTGGGTGTTACTCGACTAGGCTCATGTTACACATAATTTTCTTGTTCTTATGTTTCAAATATGAAGATAGGATTTTCTTTAAAAAAATGTATAATTTCTGGGAGAAATAAAGCACTCTTCATAGAGCTCTTGATGTTTTTCTTTACATAAATCTATAGAAAAGATAGAAGTTTTAATAAACAAATTCATGATTAAGGTATATAATTATATATTCCAAAATCAGTTATATTTATATAAAAAAATTTAAAATTAATACAATTTAAAAGTACATTAAGAAATATCAAATGCCTATGACTACATCTAAGGAAATATCCCTACACTGTAAACTACAAAATATTATTGAGAAAATTAAAGAATCCCAAAATTGAGAGAGAAAACATAATCACAGATTGAAAGACTAATTATTGTAAAGATACTCCCCAATTTGCCCTCAAATTCATCCATAAATTCCAAGACACTCCAAACAATTTCAGTTAAGATATTCTTTTAGAAGGGAGAGAAAGATTTTCAGAAATGTATATGGAAGTTCAAAAACTCAGACATTCAAGACAATCTTGTACAACAAAAACAATTAGAAAATGGACATTAACACTTATAGCAGGATTTATTATAAGTCTATATTAATGAAGGCAATATGGAATTGGAAAAGGATACACACAGGGATGGTTGGGCCAGAATACCATATCCATATACATTTACATTTATGTGAATACTTGATTTTTGCAAAATGGGTAAATAATCTACTATAGTCATACTGCAGAAGACTATATAGCAATGAAAATGTATATTCTACAAGTACTTGGAGAATATTTTCAATCTCACCAACATAATGAAGAGCAAAAGAGTACATACCATTTGACTACATGGAAAATTTAAAGTTATAAAACAGAACTAATATGTCCTGGTAAAATTGGAGAAAGTGGATACTCTTGGGGGATAGGTCATGGACTGTGACGGGAAGAGGCACAAAAGAGCTTAAAGGTCCTGGAAATGTTTATTGACCTGGCTGCTGATTACATGGGTGTGTATGGTTTATTAAAATATGTCAAGTTATACACTTGTGAGAAGTGCGTTTATCTGTAAGTCTGCTACAGTTCAAAAAATTTCAAGTTAAAAAATATACTTTGAAAAAATATGAAATAGATTAGAGCAAATAAGGCTCTTATTCTTTCTCAGACTAAGGTTGGAAGAAAGGGTATAGTTGGTAGAGGAAAAAGAAAGAAATACAATTTGTTACCATTTATGCGTTTATCTTTTTATACTCAGTACAGCTTAAACTAGCCTAAAGTTTAGTAGTATTTGAATGCCTAAAATGGAAAGGTGGTCAAAATTAACTGCAAAAATATTTTAAGGGCTGCCTTTGATATTCTCTGTTGTAATGTACAGGACAAAACCTGGGGAAGTCCTTTGAAGGCTACTAAAAGTTAGGTTCACTGCTGGAACACTTAACTTCTATGACCTTTCCTGAAGGCTTGCCAGAAACTCTACAGAACGTAGTGTTGTTTCCTGAAAGAAACTGTCACATGGGATTAGATATTCAGTCAGAAGTTTGACTTTTACCCATAGGTTCTGGTGTGACTTCATTAAACTAGATAATTTCATAAAATAAAAATTGTTCTTGATGCTGGTGAACTATTAATATAAAAAACGAAAACTAAAATTATACAGATGTCTGTTTAAATCTTTTTTCCAAGACAGAGCTTAAGTCATAGGAAATTGTAGATGTTGGTTGTCCATTTAATCTCTTTTTTTCAATAAATGTAACCTCAACAAACCAAGCTATTTATTAACACAATTTCTAGAAATGTTCCGCACTTGACATATTTTAATATAGGTACACTCAAATGTTCCATGATATTTAAAAATTGAGTTATATAATTTCAAAGTCACAAAATATCAAAACTTAAATCATTTAAACCTTAAGGACAAATTCTTTTTTTATGCATTTGTAAATGTGAATTGATGTCAACTCAGGAGAATTGAAACTCACATCTTTTGAACTTTGACAAGTCAATTGTGCAGAAAACAGTAATAGTAATTACTGGTAATATTTACGGACCTCTTATATATCACACACTAGGTTATATCCTTCACATAGTTTAATATTTATTACTCAAACAACCCTAGTGTTAACTGAGGGTTATGCTGTTATAAAAATAGGGATGGAGATCTAAAGTCAGGCAGTGTAAGTCCAGAGCCCTTGTTTTTAACAGCAATCCATAATGGGTATTGCTATTAATTATGTATGTGTATATATAAAAATTATGATGTTATATATCAGACATATGTAAATTACATATTTTATATACATGTACACATATATGTATGTATACATATATGTGTATATGTATATGTATTCTATGTATTATAAATAGTGTTTACGTTGTTCCCAGTCGTGGAGAAGTTTGAAAAAAAGATCATGTTTTGAGTCATAGACAATACATCAAAATATGCAGAGATTTTCCAGCTCTTACCTGATCAAAAACATTAAATGAAATAAACTATGAATAACAAATATAAGTGTCGCTGTCACTTCAGATTGTAAACAAAACAAAAACACTCTCCTTCCTAAATTTTAGAACAAATAAAAATCAGTTAGAGAACAATTAGGAATTCGCAACATTTAGAACCTACTGTATCAAAGCCATAGGAGCTATTAGACTACCTCTCATCAGAGTTAAAATCTTAAAAAATCTTAACTCTAAATCTTTTCTTCCACAAATAAGAAAAAAGTAAAAATAAACTAAACGTTAAACTCAAGAAGATGGAACAAGAACAGCAGAACAAACTAGACTGAATGGGAAGAAGGATTATTAAGATAAAGATGGAAATTAACTATAAATTGATAAATATTGGAATGACTGACAGAAAAACTGAGCTAATGACATAAAAGAAAAACTTCAGAAAAATAACAGAACTTTCATATTCAAAGAGATTTTTAAATATATCTGGAAGTACTGTAACATGTAATATGAATACTAGTTTGGTAATTACAATAAAATTATTTCTACGAAAATATAAATTCCAAATATTCAAAAACTTATTAAAAGTTTAGGCCATTTAATATCAAACCTAATTTTAATAGTATTAGAATTTATAAGTAATACGATATAGCAGACAAAAAGAGGCATACATATAGAAAAAGAGTACACAAAATCATCGTGATGTATAGGGTTGTCTACTTAGATAATTCAATCAAATAAGCTAACAATCTGTCAGAACTAATAAAAATTACATATAAGTTAAAATACTCAACATTCAACCATCAACTGCCAAAACTTGACTAAAAATATAAAGCTAACAAGATACAATTCAAAATGAAAATAAAAATATAAAATAACTAGGAATAATTTTAACAAGAAATACATAGGACCTATATGAAGAAACTTCAAAACTTTAATGAAATTCTAGGAAGACTAGAATGAACGGAAACAGAACTTACTGATTGACAAGTGTTACCAAGTAAAGATATCAGGTTCCACTTAAAATTTATATATTTAAAGCAGTCTCCATAAAAGGGCCAATAGGATTTTTTTTTTGATGGTTGGAATTTAAAAAGTTGGTAGGGGATCATATGAGATGTTCAGTTAGATAGCAAGGAATAGGTGGAGTGCAAAATAAAGCACTGCGAGATGTCTCATAGGAAATTGAGTGATGTATAAGCTTACTGTCCCCATGTACCAGCATGGAACATCTCTTAGAGGATATTCAGTGTTTCTTAATGGTGAAGGGCAGGAAATAGAATGAACAGAGACAAGGACATATTGAAGCCATTTATTCTAGAAGTAGTGCGCTGGAGGCAGAAGTTTTAGCAACTCGCCGGACGCATAATCCCAGCACTTTGGGAGGCCGAGGTGAGCGAATCACGAGGTCAGGAGATCAAGACCATCCTGGCTAACACGGTGAAACCCCGTCTCTACTAAAAATACAAAAAATTAGCCAGGCGTGGTGGCAGGCGCCTGTAGTCCCAGCTACTTGGGAGGCTGAGGCAGGAGAATAGCGTGAAACCGGGAGGCAGAGCTTGCAGTGAGCCGAGATCGCGCCACTGCGGTCCAGCCTGGGCAACAGGGGGAGACTCCGTCTCAAAAAAAAAAAAAAAAAAAAAAGAAGTTTTAGCAACTAATTAAAATACATTGTAATTAATATTATAATATGTGTTAATGGATCAAAAAAGCATCATGATAATACTTGAACAGGGTTTTAAAATACGTATCCGGGTCCCAGGTAGAAGAGTGATGAAGGTAGTCCTGGAAGGTGAGCCAGTGTGTGCACAGAGGCAAAGCCTGAGAAAGCCTGTTGCAGATTAGATTTCTGTAGCTGGAGTTCATGACTGCATATCATTTGGGCCATGCTGGAAATTCAGATGAGGTCTAACTTATGAAGCGTTTTCTCTGCTATTCTAAGAAAGTATGTTTCAAATATACATGTGTATGGGTATGGGAGATTATATGTGTACATAATGTGTGAACAAAAACTTAAAATGCACGATCTTTTTAAAATGCTACCAGGGAACTTATACTAACCTTTTAAAAATTGTCAATGTTATATATTTTTAAAGATAATACATGCTATTTCACTTTTGAATAGGCATGCTCTGGTAAGGAGTAGGAAATACGTTGTTTTACCAAGACATTTTAAGGCTATATTGAAAAATAAGTATTTACTGAGTTTGGATTAAATACCATGCTGTATCTCTTACATTTAGTGTATTAAATAAAAGGTAAAGTAAATTACACTCAAATTCTTAAAGTAAGAAAATAATCTTTAAAACATTTTTCTTTGTTCTTTATTAAAACCAGAAGTATTACAAAGTCATGATAGTTCTAATATGTATCTTTATATGAGCACACAATAATTACTGAATTTTTTCTTCCAAAAATGTTGGCTTACATAGGAGCAGAAATGCATGAAACTGTTGCCTTTCAAATTTATCTTAATGGACATAAAGGGTAAAAACTCTTTCATGTGAACAGAGACAACTTTGGCCTCTACTAGAGATAAGTCGCACTGAATGTGCAAACTAAGTTTCTATGAGGTAGATTCTTATTTGTCATATTATTTATTAGACAGCAATATTTAGGAATTTATGAATAATAAAATCTCAAACAAGGGATTTTCTTCACTTGATTACTAATTATAGAAACTAACCTTGAATATTTGGCCCCACTGTTGAGTCGCTCAGATTGAGAAGTACAAAGTGAAGACCCTGCTGTGAGGGTAAACTGATGACTCACTTTTAATATTAGGTTGAGCCAGGAACTCTAACTCTGCCAAGTTAACTTCACAGGGAGTCCCACTTCAGCCCACTCACGTTTTCTAATAACAGCACTCTATTTCAACATTGCTGAAATAAACTGTGCTTCACTTTGGCATTTTGATTTGAAAATGAAGGTAGTATGTAACATAATAAATTGCAATGATTTCTTGGATAACCTTTTAAAGAACAAGTTAAAAGGACACCGATATTATGACAATGGTGTACAATTGTGTCCTCGTGAAAATTAGAAAAGATTCATTATGAGTATCCTTGTTGCCCCCATGTTAGTTACAAAACTATTTCACCTGCAGTAACAGAAAATTTTGCTGTTATTCATAGTTTGAAGATGGCGGTAAGGAGGAAAGGCATTTATAAATTTATGTTTGTAAAAACAGGAGTTTGAAAGAGGTTTAATTTATAAACCTGGGGCCAAAGAAGTTTCATGTGATGTAGGCCATGCATTTCTGTGTTTTGACATTGGGATTTAAGCAATCACACTGGTTAAGTTTTTTATGACCCCTTTAGACATGTTTATTTGAAATCTCTCTTGCTTTCCTTGGTGAACTTTAGACATGCAAAAGTACCCCAAGGGCACACACTCACCCCTGGCAGATTTGTTTCCCATTTTTCTCCTTTTAGAACTCCAGCTCAGCCACTATTGCCACACAGATCAAAAGCCCCATGTTTATTGTCCTGGCCACATGGTGAAAAACATATCTCTGGGTAAGCCCTGCATTAGTTTTCCTGCCTGCGAAGACAAAATACTTTCTGTTCAGACACAAAGATACTTCTTAAAAGAGGCTTGTGTTTGCATATATGAAGCTGCACTGCAACTCTGATGGCAAATCCAGCAGCATTTTTAAATGGTAACAAATCATTTTTTTGGTTTTGTTTCTCTACTGTTCACTTTCCTCCCCAATCCACAACAGTACTGGGGTCATTTGTAAAAATCATTCTAACTCCTGTGCACGTTGTTCTTCTTCAGACTGAAAGAGGCAGTCAGGAGTGCAAAAAAATGGCTAATTTGAAATGCCTTTTTTTTTTTTTTTTTTTTGATTTGGAGTCTTGCTCTGTCGCCCAGGCTGAGGTGCAGTGGCGTGATCTCGGCTCACTGCAAGCTCCGCCTCCCGAGTTCACGCCATTCTCCTGCCTCAGCCTCCCGAGTAGCTGGGACTACGGGCGCCGGCCACCACGCCCGGCTCACTTTTTATGTATTTTTAGTACAGACGGGGTTTCACCGTGTTAGCCAGGATGGTCTCAATCTCCTGACCTCGTGATCCGCCCGCCTCGGCCTCCCAAAGTGCTGGGATTACAGGCGTGAGCCACCGCGCCCGGCCTGAAATGCTTTAACTGAGCTTTGAGAGGTGAGCTACACATATCAATCAAACTTCCGAAGTTACACCTGTGTAGCCTTCATGATATTGCAGGTGTATGTTAAGGGAATTAAACACACAAATTTTAATTGACCAGATCCCAAATCAGTGTAACACCAAAGGATATAGTTTTGCTTGACGGCAGGGTTTCAATTATCAAGGTAAAGCAGACATACCTGGTAGTCTATGCAGTCAATCTGTTATTTTCTATTGCAATACAGAAGCAGTGGTTTTTTGTAACTAGAAATACTATTTGTGGCCTGAACCTATGAAAAGTTCTGTATTCTGCTGTGTAGAGTAATCTGATTCTGCTTAGAGTGCGAGTTTGGAATGGTTTAGGAATATGTGCAATACATATTAAGACTCAGAAGAGACAACCTACGGAGTGGAGGAAAATATTTGCAAACCACACATCTGATAAAAGATTAATAATCAAAATATTTACAGAAGTAAAACCACTCAATAGCAAGCAAATAAACCACTCAAATTTTGTGAATATGTAAAGATTCAGAAATTATTGCTCCTATGAGTATTTCCTGGAACATATAATAATAGTAAACTTTACACAACAAAAAAGCTTGGAGAGACATCAAAATAAAGATAGTTATAAATGTTAAATCTATATTATTCTGTAAATCAATGCTACATGATGGTTGTAAGGAAGATATATCATAGTATGTAATGGTGGTTTGCTTTAATTACATAGCTGTAATATAACTATCAAAAATAGAGGGTGAGGAGAAAAAAAACAAGAAAATTTAAATAGACTTTCTAATCACTAATCAGTATTAATGGTAGTAAAAGAATATACTTAACATTGGATGCTGGGGGAGAAAAAGTAAAAGGAGTAGAAGTTATTATTGACAATTTTGCCCATAGAATGGCATAAATAGATGGTAGCCTAAAAGAGGTTATTGTATAATGATATTGACAAGAAGAAAGAATGGGGGAAAGGAAGAGGAAAAGAAAAGAAAAGGAGAAAGGAGGGTGATGGCAAGAAGGAGTAAAAAGAAAAACAAGCAAACATAAAAGAGCACACAGGGAAAGGCTATATGTATGGAGACATATTCAAATATAACAGAATGTGAGAAAATTAAGAACAAAACATCAATCATACCAATAAGTTTTAATCGAATCTCAAAAAATCTAAATCTATTAAAAGACAGTTTTAGATTGTCCAAAAATTAACATTTAACCGATTAACTGCTTAAATATGCTTGTATGAGACAAACACAAAAAACAAAGATTACAAAATTAAAATGAGAGGACAATAATACATGAAAGGCAATTGCAAATGAAATGAAAGCAAGGCTCATGAAATTGATATCAAATTAGGTAGAATCCACTCCAAAATGGTTTAAAATACATAAGAAAGAATACTTTTTAATGTCTGGGATACAAATAAAATTTTTTAAAAATTATGTAATAATATTCTAGCAAACTTCCTAAAGCAGAAGCAACAGAAGATGCACATAGAAAGACACACTAATAAAGGGAGATTTTAACTTAAGTAACTCCTTCAAAGATGGGTCGAATGGACAAAAAAACCAAGATAATGATGACAAAATAAAATACTTCTAATAGATAAATACAAATACTGAACTGTGTTAATAAATAGTATGTCTTCCTTTCACAGACAACCTCAACCAATTAAAACAGCAGAAACAACCCAAAGGCAGTCACTTACTATAAGACAGTAAATCTAAAAATTACTAACAAAAAACTAAAATTTTCTCTACCTAGAGGAAGAAATACATTGTCAATGACTAAAGGGCAATTTCAAAGTAAAAAATGAAGGATATTTTAGAAACAAAGGTAAGAACAATATGACATCAGAATTTTGGGGATACAGCTAAAAAAATTAGTAAATTTTTTAAATGAAATAATTGTAGCAGTAAAAACTATAAAATAAGTTAAATCCTCAACTCAAAATCTAGAAAAACAGTGACTAAAGCAAAGAAAAGTAGAAGACAGTTTAATAAAGGTTAAAAAAACAGTAGTTAACTAGTTAGGAAATGGAAAATCAGTAAACTAGAAAAGCAACAAAATTGAAAAACCATTGGCTAAACTTCGAACAAGTAAAAGGAAAAAAAAAACCAGATACACAAAATTAGCAACCACAAAGTGGGACATAGTCATCAAAAGAGTTAATTTAAGCAAGTCTTAAGAGATATTCTACAATTCTGTTTGAAAACCTAAATTAAATTAATATTTCAGACATACCAAAATTGATCCCAGTAAGGATTACCAGTCTAAAACAGATCAATGGCAATAGAATAAATAGAGAATGTATTTAGAGTTATTCCACATAAAAGCACCAGAGTCATGTGACTTTACTGCAGTATTCTATAAAACCTTACAAGATTAAATAATTTGAATGCTGTTCAAACAATTGCAGAGAACAGGAAAAGCAAAAATACATTCCAGCTAATTTCATGAAGTAAATACACTAATCAAAACTCACCAATGAAAAAACCCTATCGGCCAATGTCTCTTGTGCATATAAATGTAAAAAAAGGAAATCTTAATATATAGTCTATTAGCAAATCTAAAAAATAGTACATCATGACCAAGTAAGATTTATTTGAGAAATTCAGAATCACATGCTCATCTTCACATTCAAATAAAGTATATTTGAGAAAATTCAGCACCCAGTCGTCTTAAAAACACTCCATAAGACAGGAATTGGGGTATATCATTTCTTATGTGACTAGATAGATAGATAAACATAAATAGCTAGAGATAGATGGCTAGAGCATGTAGTTTGGAATATAAAAATAATCTCAGCCCCCCAAAAAAACTAGCCCCAAGGCTAGTTTCTTACTTGGCATGGAATCAATAGATATTTCCGCACTAAAGAAAAAGACAAGAATGTTCATTATCTGTACTATTTAGCATACCTTTGGAAGTATTTGCCTATTAGGTAAAGCAATTAGTAGTTTCTTAAAAAGTTCTAATTTATTCTATTTACAGATACATAAATATATGCCTGGAAACCCCAAAAGAACTAATGGAAAAAGAAAAACAATAAAGTAGCAGTTTAGAAAATTATATATGAAAACATACAAGTTACAATACAAATACAAGATAGAAAATATGAAACTGAATGTTTGATTTACCATAATAAAAAAAAAATCTGTATGTAAACTTTAAGGAAAATCCAGTATATCTGTCAAGAAACTAAGTCACATTCCTGAAAATTATGAGTAGACTTGGAGAAATGGAAAGATGCACTATGTTCTTGGATAGTAATATCTAGCATCATAAAAATGTCGGTTCTCCCCAAGATAATTTAAAAATAAAATGCAATCCGAATAGAAATATTATACATTTTTTAAATGTCAGTGTTGACTATGAAATTTGTTTGGAAGAATAAATATAAATAGCTAAGGAAGCACTAATACAAAAGGGTTATGAAGGGATTTGGCCATACAGGCATTAAAAAATCTAACGTAAAAACCTATATAATTAAAACCATTTGCTATTGGCTCATGCTAAGCAGACGGATGGAACAAAAAATATAAAATCCAGAAACAGAACCAATTATCTATGGAAATTTTGAATATGCTATAGGTAGCAAAACAAATCAAGGAGAAGAAAAAATTATTAAATATAAAAAAGAAATAGCCTTATAGACAAAGAAAATATTGGATTCATTCTTTATACCATACACCAAGATAAATTTGGCATGGATCAGTAGTTTAAACTTAAGAAGAGAGAGCCATACAAATACTAGAAAATAAAATCATGTGTGAATTCCCCTATATTCTGAGCATGGGGAAAACTTTCATATCATTCAAACTCTATTAGTGTATGGGATAACAGTGATCTACTGGATTATATAAAAATTGTAATACTTTGTTATAGAAAAATGACACAATTAGTAAAATAAAAATGTCAAACTGCAAAAGATATTTGCAAATAAAATTACAGATTATTAGTTTTTTATTGCAGCCATAAGAAATCATCACAAAGATAGTGGCTTAAAACAACACAAATTATCTTATGGTTATGAAAGTCATAATTCTGCAATGAGTTTTACTGGATCAAAATCAAGGTGTGGGCAGGTCTGCATTTCTTCTGGATGCACTAGGAAAGACTACATCTGCTTACCTTTTTCCAGCCTCTAAATGTTGCCTGCATTCCTTGGTTCACAGCCCCTTTCTTTAGCTTCAAAGTCAGCAGCTATCTTTGATTTTGCATTTTCAATTTCTAAAACTCTGTTATAATAGCTTCTGGTACTTTTCTAAAATAATAAATGTGACTACCTATTTTTCTAAACCAAGTTTCCAAAGCTTTATCTATAAGTAAAGCACAGTGCTTAGAAATATAGCATGGACTTTGCGGTAGTATTTGCATAATTATTCTGCCTTGTGTCCACATAGCTCACATCAAGGCCTAGCAATGAGGAAAAACATTACCCCACAGTTAGTTACATAATTCTTATCTCATTATTTTATTTCACTCACAAGTAATATTTTGAATTTTTGAAAGGAAATGAACTATCCAAATTATCTTGTCTTTTCTCTTTATGAATGAGATTTCTGAATATTTTGGCTGATGTTACAGTTTTTAGTAGTTGGAATGTGGAATGAACCTTCTAAAGTTTATAACAATATATAAAAACATAATTAAAAAATTCAATAATCATCTTTCTCTCTTGCTGAACCCCTTAATTTGATTTGACTGAAGGAAATTTTTCTACCTTGCTGGCCATAGATTGTTTTCCTTTTCATCATCTTCATTTTGTACAATTCAATTACTTGTTCTGCATTTCAGAATTAATTATTGAAATAATTTTATTTTTTAATGAACTGCAGAGCAGTCAATTACTCTGTACAGTCAGTCAGGTTAAGACATACATCAATTCATATCTTTGTCTATTTCTTTCATTGTTGGTATTGTTCTCAATCTGCCTTTGCAAATAAATGCCCAGCCATGAAACAACTACGGGATTCTCAAGTATATGCTATGCAACAGTGTTTCCTCTTTGAACTCCCTCTTTTCACTGAGTAGCAATCCTGAGACTAGTAAAATGGACCATTTTGATTTTTTTTGCAAAAACAAAATATATGAGTACTTTAATAAAAAAACTTTCTCCATTGCTCAGAAGTTGTTGACTTTGTGTGGCCACCCAATGCTTCTGTTACTTCGTAACTACTTAGAATTTTACATATCAGGCTGTGCAATACCTATCTTGTATGAATATCAAAGAACTAACTAAAATATGATTATATAGACACATATAATAAATTATTTTTGTTAGTGAGGTATTCCACCAGACTTTAGAATTGGGAATAATAGGAATTGGTTTTGAAGGTTAAAAGGTAAGATCAACACATAATTAATCAGAGTAGAATGTGCAAAGTAAAATTAGAAAAAGATTTAATAGTTTGCTTTTGCATAATTTAATTTATCAAGTTATCTAAACAAAGAAGAGGTTTATTAGAGGGTGGTGCAGTGGTTGGAGATTTTTCAGCTAGGAATTTAAAAGGGATAGGCATATAGACTGAAGTCTGTTCTTCAAGGAAGTCCATGGTCGAGGGAAACTTTCGTAAATGCACTTTCTGCATTCTGTATCCTTGGCAAAGCCAACATATGTGTTGCAGAATGAAGGAGATTATAGACACTGAACTTTAGTATTCTGTCCTGTTTTGTGATGACTACAACAGCCTTTCTTATCAGGATCCACTAAGATTGTACTCTTCAAGTTTTTTCCTTTTAAGGATTACATGTTTATTTTCATTTAATGTTGTTTCCCATTTGATTTTTACAGGGGTTTAATTTGCTCTTCTGACACACATTAACATTGTGATTCTTAGGAAAGTTATATTTCTCATTGTAAATTTTAAAATTTCTTTCTGGGTATGACTTAGCTTTGTACTTAGCTAGACCACAAAGTTATTTATGTTAATGTTGCACATTTGATTATTCCTACGATGATTTTTCTCTTCCAAATTAATAAATGATCATTCTTCTTTGATACCACTCTCTCTTGAATTGCTGAAGTGAACCCCTAAGACGTGGATAAACTTTAGATGTGCTGATAAAGTTAAGACTTTAGACTTTGTTAAACTGACCATTTAGTCAATAAAAATTCATTGAGTGCCTGGTGTAGGCATCATACTGTTTTAAGTGCGTGGGATATATCAGAGAACAAAACAGACAAAATTTCTAACCTCAGATTCTAGCTCAGATTCTAGGGGTAATTTATGGCTATCTGTGAGGTATCTTCCTGGCCTTTGCTCTACCTAGCATGCTCAAATTTAATTAATATCTCAGTCTTACACAAGTGAGTAACATCTGAACCTAGATAAGGAGGAAGTATGTCCTTTCCATCTCATCTTAAGAAACACCTTATTAGAAGGCACTTAAAACATTGTTTCTCACAGAATTTGCAGTTTTCTCCTTCTCAAACATTTTTTCTTAGAAATTCAAATTCCCTTCTCGTACATTCTGCGTCATTATCTCTTTATAATCAGAGCCATCATCTCTCTATGGGATTAAATACTCAGCTGTGAAAGCATTGTTAAATTCTTTTGCTCCATCTATTTTAGTGATAACTTGGCTTCTTCGCACAGCAGTAGTCTTCTAAATCTCATTTTGGACTTTTCTGTAAAGAGAAGAAAGCACAACTTTTAATGGAAAACAAATTAGTTCTTAGGTTTTTACACACTTAGAGAACTCTTTCTAAAGCCAGGAACTGTTAGACCCATGCACTCAGACTTGCTTGAATGTGAGGTATCAGTCTCTTAAATGGTAGCAGCAAGTAATTCTATCAAAAGTGTTCTCAGTTCAGACTTCCACATGAGCTTAAAATCCTTTATAAAGCCAGTAATTTGCTATTGTATTACACATTTTAGAACGGAGACATGTGGATTAAACATATTTTAAATAAAGTCTAAAGTTGGGTAATTGACTTCATATTTATCCATGTATTTACGAAGTAATCCCAGAAAAGTGGCAATATGGTTTTCTTTTCATGTTAGTCTCAGCTTCTTTTTCTTCCATCTGTTTCTTATGTGTTGAAGTTCAGAATTCTGTCTCTAGTGATCCTATATAATTTAAGATTTGGAAGTCACTCATAGGCCCATGACTCCCAACTCTCCAGCCTGTATCAGATGGACTAAATTAACTACTTATTGGATAGTTTCACTCAGCATTTTTGTTATATTCTTAACTGGACATTTCCATAAGCACCTGAAACTCGATATGAATAAGCCTGAATTCAGTAGCTCCTTCTAAATATGTATACTCCTATTTTGGTATCTTCCATCCCAGTTCTTATTTTTACTATCCATCACATCACCAATTTGGAGTCATCCTTACTTCCCCATCATTCTCAGCCTCATGGCCAATTTCAAGTCCTACCTATTCTTTCCCTGAAGTCTTTATTCAGTCTTCTCTATCTTCCACATCCTTGCTATCATCAGCCTCGTTCTAGCCCTTATCATCTGTCACCTGGATCATTACAGTAATCTCTTAATTCAATGCTACTTGGGTGGCTGATAGACTGTAACATGACGTCACAGTCCGTCTCCTTCTGCTTAAAATCTATCACGTTAGACCTAAAACCATAAAAACCCTAGAAGAAAACCTAGGCAATACCATTCAGGACATAGGCATGGGCAAGGACTTCATGTTTAAAACACCAAAAGCAATGGCAACAAAAGCCAAAATTGATAAATGGGATCTAATTAAACTAAAGAGCTTCTGCACAGCAAAAGAAACTACCATCAGAGTGAACAGGCAACCTACAGAATGGGAGACAATGTTTGCAATCTACTCATCTGACAAAGGGTTCATATCCAGAATCTACAAAGAACTTAAACAAATTTACAAGAAAAAAACAACCCCATCAAAAAGTGGACAAAGGATATGAACAGACACTTCTCAAAAGAAGACATTTATGCAACCAACAGACACGTGAAAAAATGCTCATCGTCACTGGCCATCAGAAATGCAAATCAAAACCACAATGAGATACCATCTCACACCAGTTAGAATGGCAATCATTAAAAAGGAAACAACAGGTGCTGGAGAGGATGTGGGGAAATAAGAACACTTTTACACTGTTGGTGGGAGTGTAAATTAGTTCAACCATTGTGGAAGACAGTGTGGCGATTCCTCAAGGATCTAGAACTAGAAATACCATTTGACCCAGCCATCCCATTACTGAGTATATACCCAAAGGATTATAAGTCATGCTGCTATGAAGACACATGCACACGTATGTTTGTTGTAGCACTATTCACAATGGCAAAGACTTGGAACCAACCTAAATGTCCATCAATGATAGACTAGATTAAGAAAATGTGGCACATATACACCATGGAATACTATGCAGCCATAAAAAACCATGAGTTCATGTCCTTTGTAGGGACATAGATGAAGCTGGAAACCATCATTCTCAGCAAACTATCTCAGGGACAGAAAAACAAACACCGCATGTTTTCACACATAGGTGGGAATTGAACAATGAGAACACTAGGACACAGGAAGGGGAACATCACACACTGGGGCCTGTTGTGGGGTGGGGGGAGGGGGGAGGGATAGCATTAGGAGATATACCTAATGTAAATGATGAGTTAATGGGTGCAGCACACCAAGCTGGCTCATGTATACCTCTGTAACAAACCTGCACGTTATGCACATGTACCCTAGAACTTAAAGCATAATAATAAAAAAAAAATCTATCAATGGTACTCAATCAGTACAGAATCAAGTCCTAGCTTTTCTTCATGTCATGAAAGATCTTCTGTTATCTTTTACTTTCTTCAGCCCATCACTGCTAATTGCTTATGTGCCATGTCTTGTTTACACCTCTTAAGTCTTTGCTCATGCATGTGTTTCCTCTAACAGGAAACCTTCCCTGAACACCCAGACTGGTTTTGTTGTATCTCCTCTGTCTTCCTATTCTCAAAATTTATGCCTAATCCTACATATGCCCTACTGGCGCATCACTATTTATGTCTGTCTCCCTGAAGAGAAGGTGAGTTCTTTCAGACAAGAACTGTCTCCTATTCATCGTTGTTAAGAGTTCCTATGTCAGAGTAGACAACACAAGTGTGTTCAGTTAACAAGTGTGTTAAGTTAATATTCAAGAGTCTTAGGTTTGAGTTCTATCTGTGTATTAGGCATAAATGTTTCCTTGGGTAGATTTGCTATTTTAACTTTCATGTAGGAGTGTACCCAAACTCAAAGACAAGGGATCAGACTCAGTGATTTATATTTTGAGGATTCTGTATACACTGTAAAAGTATAAAAACGTTTCCATTTACATTTTTTCTGCAGGCCTCTCCTAATCCCTTGGACTTGTAGAACCATTTAGAAGGTGGAAAAATCTTCAGTTTTTGTTATACAAGCTTTCTATTATATTAACTCTGTTTTTCAGTATTGCTTTCCCATAAAGAGTTCATCTTATATGTACATTCCATTCAAGAAAATAATGAATTATTAATGAAATTCCTTTTCAAATGAACATTGCAGATATTTGGATAAGCTTGAAAAATATTGGATATTTTATAGACCTTTTTGTTTTGAAAGCCGCACAAGTACTAAACCTATTTCAGACTTTTAATAGAAATTATAGTAGTTTCAGGAACAGTAAAATACATACCTATAAAATCAAATGCTTTCACATAGATATATAAAAATTGTGTAAGTGACAGGCCAATTAAGAGTATGAGTATGTTGAGACTGATGCGACAGACCACTCCCTTCTGCCCTCATCTACCTCCACCACATACACTCAGAGACACCCTTCACCTTCCTTCGCTACTGGTGACCACCCAGACACAGTCATGGTTACCTAAGGGTAATTTAGTAACACGACACACTCAAGTACTCTGGGTCATACACAGTGTGAGATCATTATTCATTACCCACATACATTAAATTTTTAAAGCACTCCTTGGATTTGATCCAAGAATTATCTCATCAACACTTAACACTCCAGCCACAGAATGAAGGGGCAGGAGGGTGAAATATCACACTGAAATCCGAACCAGACGAGAGACTGAATTGAGACACAGAGGAAGAAAGGGTTTCATAGCTACCCACTGGCCATAATTAGCCTCCCAATCTACACATTTGGCAGGTCCTCATGTGCTTCGGAAGCCTTGCCAATGGACAAGTACACATATCTCCACAAAGTACTTGCAGCCTGTGATTGTTACCAGCAACAGAATTTCAGAAGGGTGATCATGAAAGGAGAAGGGAATGAAAGGAAGTCCTGTGAGAAAATACCCACAGCTGCTTGAGAGAAAATGGGAAGAGATGAAGAATGTAGTGTGCCTGGTTGCCAACACTATGCAGCTGCAATTTTCTAAGAAGGAAAATAGGAAGGCTCCTTTTAAAGCCTTTCAAGATTTAGAGATTTGCTACGAAGGCAATTTACCTTAGAAGATATTTAACTATAAAAATATAGCCAATGGGAGAGAAGCAAAACTTTTGGCATGCTCCAAGCACATAATGTGCTGCCTTTCCTTTAAATATTCTCCTTCAAATGATACAGACTTCATAGTTAAAATGCTCTAAGCCAATGGGAAAAAATTACTTATGTATGAGGAAGAGTTTTGAAAGATGGTCTAAGTTGTTATGACTGGTATTCTTTTAATTCTTTTATGACTTTCAAGAATGTACTAACATTTTTATGACTTTTAGGAATATTTATTAACTGTTGGTGACTGAGAACTGAGGATAAAATGATAAAAAAGATGACCCAGTCTTGATAACTTTTATATTCCACTGAGGATTATAGAAAAAAATCACAATAAATTGTTATGATACAATAAACTGTTGTTCATAGTAGGGAGGTAATATGTGTTATGAAAGACATAGCAGGAAATTCTAAGTCTAAGGACTAGGGGAAGTTAAAGCAAGTACATTTTTTTTCTAAAATATGGAGGGTGAGTATGAGTCACCCAGTAAAAAACAAGATTAAATTTTTGGTTTTGCTTTTTGTTTCTTATCTGTTTATAGGTAACTGGCTAGAGGCAAAATGAAAGAAAAGATGGGTAGGGGAGAAAAGAAGAGAAAGAGAGAGTTTGCCATGTTGAAAGTATAGGTGGCAAGGTGGGGAGTAGGTGACGTGAGTCTGGAGAGGAAGTCAGAGAAGCTGTGCAGGTCAGGAAAGCCCTCAGAAGAACAGTGACTATGTTATTTCTCACATAAGCTGGGATACTTTTGAGAAAGACAGGAGGCGCTATTAATAATTATGCCTGGACATGAGCATAAATGGCGACATATGGTGATTCTGTTTTA